>NW_020230438.1:1114156-1189156 GCF_003227715.2 Harpegnathos saltator | reverse complement strand
CTCGCGTCTGAATTCCGCGCAGACATTGTAGCGATATTAATCCCTCTTCCGCCGTGTCGAAAGGAACGCCTCGCGAAAGGACGCGCGGCGTTCAGCCTCGTCGACAGCTGACAGCTGCGACCGGCCGCCGCGGTTATCTCGGAAACCCGAAAGTGCCCGATCGCGTCGCGGATACGCCGCGTCGGAGCCGAGGCCGATCGCGGCGCATGTAGATCCTAGGAACAAGGTCGTCGATGTGGAGCGTTACTTTCTAGACGGCACGGCGTTTCCGACGGAACCGAGAATTACCGAGAACCGTCCGTTCCATGGAAACGCATCGTACGTGTGTGTGCGCGTGCGTGTGTGTGTGTGTGTGTGTGTGTGTTTGTCTGTCTGCGAATTACCGTTCGAAAGTTCGTGGAAATATGCGCGATTAACCGCCGCCGCCTGCGATAATAATAATCGATCGGCGCTCTGCAATCGCGCTGAGAAGGAGAGAGAAAGAGAGAGAGAGAGAGAGGAAAAGAGAGAAGCAGCGGGCGGGAGAAGCGTTGAAAAGCGCGAGGTCGAGCTTGCGAGCTTTCCACCGCTGTATCAATTCGCGCGCGACGTTATCTGACTGACGTCGCTCGACGCGGAAACCGCGAATCAAGGCGACGACGTGTCGTTCGAGAATAATTCTCGAAAAATTCGCCCCGCATCCGTCTCTCCCGCAGCCGCGTAGCGAGAGGTCGCGCGGCGTTTGTGACATCTGTCGCGTGCTCGCGGCGCGTATCTTCGTCGCGATAGCGCGCGCGTTTATCCTCGTAGCATCGTTCGCGTCGAGAAAACGGAGCGCGGCCCGCATGCCCGTCAATGCGAGACGGAGGCACTCGGTGGTTTCGCTCGCGACACGCACGAGCGGGGGAGGGGGAGGGGCTTCGGAAATCCCGTTTGCGGCACCGGCGACGACGACGGCGACGGCGACGGCGACGGCGACGACGGTGTAACGACTCGGCTGTGCGATGATGGTGGCGTTTGTCTACGTGGAATCTTGCTATCGGCGACATGTTGATATCCCGGCCGAAGTCACCTTCGACTTTCGTCGGTCGCGCGTAACGGGACAATCTCGTCCTGTTTGTTGGCACGCGACTAAAGTATCCTGTTAATCGTCCGCGACACTTGTTGTCTCGAAAATGTTGATCGTGTCTCTACAATAGTCCGCTGCGGTGTAGCGCTACGTCCGTCGTCGTGGCGGATGGGGGCCATGGAGGGGAAGGGAAACGTGCGTCCGTGAGGGAGTATCGGTCGACGAGGAGATCTCGGGGAGGAGGCGAGAGAGGTGCGAAGCTGCTTGTGGGGGAAACACAGCGTGGACAGGATTACGATGGCGACGTCGAGTCGACGTCTGGTCGGATCTCTCTCTCTCTCTTTCTCTCTCTCTCTCTCTCTCTCTCTGTCTCTCTCTCTCTCTCTCTCTTTCCCCTTGCTCGGGTGACACCGAGCACAAAATTCACCTCGACTCGGGCATCCCTCCCCGGAGATTAACCCTTTCCGGTCGAACGATTTCAATCGCGATGCCTCGATACATTGTGCGCCCCGCGAGAGCAAATTCGAGCGCGATTCGGAAACAGCTGGGACGTTTCCTTCGAGTTTCCGTCAACGAGACGGCTCCGGTAGGGAGAGGGGGGATGGGGAGTGAAGAGCCGATGCGATGAGAAGTAACTCTTTTCGCGATATCTGCGGCACCGGGATAATAATTATCACGCGGACGATACGCGTTAATTAATAAATTATCGGATTCGATCGTTAAATTAGTGATGAGGTGTAGAGAGATTAGCGAATTGAAGAATTAATAACTGAAATTATTGAATTATTGGCGACAACGTTGGAACAGGATTTGTCGAATCGCAGTTGCGTGAATGGTTAGGGAAAAATCAACGTCCGCGACGGTGGGAAGTCGCCGGTGGAAATCGGTTAGACAAGTCGCGTTCGCGCTAAGCGTAGTCTCGTCGTCGTCGTCGTCGTGCATTCCAAGACGTGGATTCCGGAGCGGTTTTCTTTGAAGAGAGAGGGCACACAACGGAGAAAGAAAGAGAGAGAGAGAGAGAGAGAGAGAGAGAGAGAGAGAGAGAGAGAGAGAGAGAGAGAGAGAGAGAGAGAGAGAAGTGGAACGCTTACGGTACTGATTTTCCATCGGGTATTTAACACGTCGCTCGACTCTTTCTTTTTACCGTCTTCCAGTTTTCGTTTACGCAACTAGTGAAGGTCTGACATATAGAACGAGATATGTAAATCGCAAGTAAAAATCGCCGATACACACACCGCGTAGCGTGCACAATTTATCTGTTTATGAAGCGCACAGTGCGCGTTCCCTCGCACACAGGCGCGGCACGACGAGTTGATCGTGCGCTGCTTGCGAGATAAGATAACAAAAAAAAAAAAAAGGGTTCAACCGAAGAGGTCGCGTGTGGGTATCTAATCGACTGCGCTTCTGGAGGAGGAAGGAAGGATGTTTGGAGCGCCACAAGAGCGTCGCAAGGAAAATACGCGGTAAAGAATGCTTTTTTATCTCCGAAACGAGACAGGAATAACACGTCGGCTTCTGCGTTTCCGATCCCCGCGCGAGCCTTGGACTCGATACTCCGATATTTAGAATACTCGCTTCTCTCGTTCCCTCGCTTAAAAAGCGACACGCTAAATTACACATTCGCGGCCTTGGCATAGAAAAAAAAAAAAAAGAGACGACGAGCATCGAATAACCCCGTGTGTTCGCGGAGCTTATTGCGCAGGAACGCGCCGTGCGACGTGCGACGTGCGCGAGTGGTGTCTCGCCGTAATCCAGTGATCGCCTCTTCCACGACAATGCATTACGCAAACGCGCGCGCGCGCGCGCGCGCGGGCCGAGGGGGGAGGGGGGAGGTGCCATTAACGCTCGGTGAAAATAACAGCGGCCGGGGAAAATAGGGTATCCGATCGGCGCGGCGGTGGGCCGTCACTCTCGAGTTGCACCGAGTCAATAAAATCGCGTCGTTTTCGATCGCGCTTAATCGCGCTTTCAGGCCGAAGGCAGAGGAAGGGGCGGGGAGGGGGGAGGAGACAGGGGAGAAGAGAGCGCGAAGCGCCCGCGCGTCGGCCGATTCGCTGTTTAACAAATCGCTCGAAAATGTCAGCGACTCGACGAGTCGGTCGTTTGCCCTTGCGATGCCGGATACTTTCGACTTTGGTTGCTTCGGTGAGAATTGCCCGCTGTGTGCGTGTGTGTGTGTGTGTGTGTGTGTGTGTGTGTGTGTGTGTGTGTGTGTGTGTCTGTCTGTGTGTTACGTGCGCGCCGGTTCGTAAAAGGATCCCGCTCGCTCTGTGTTCGTTCGGTCGCGTGTTCGTTTTCCCGCCGCGCGATTACTGCGGCGTAATTCTCTCGGCGCTCTCGTTTCTCGCGTATCTCTGTGAGTGGCCTGCTTTTGGCTGGCTTATTCTCTCTCCCTCTTTTTTTCTCTTTCACGCCGCAAATTAGGCGTATCCCGCGTGCGCGCGCGCGACCTCTCGACGACGAGCGCTCGACGGCAATTTACACGCGCGTGTACACCGCCGAAACCCTCCTCTTCCACGTAAGTAAGACGCACGATTCGGAGTCGGAGATCGCCAGCTAGACCGACCCTTGCGGCCGACGAATTCGGATAAGTCTCACGTTCGTGTCCTCCATTGTATTTTTCCACCAGGGGTTTCCAAAAGCCACAAAACCTTTTCTTCCGGTCTGGTCGCCGGGATCACCGTTACGCATGCGCGTCGCTCACGGACGTCGGACAACCGTCCGACCAATTAAATTGACGATCACCTCGAGATCTCTTCTTTCTCGCGAAAGCGTTTTTCGAAAGTGTCGGCTTCAAGCTACTCTAGAAAGTACGCTGGATTCGCGGATTTCGAATAGACGCGATTGTCGCAGTCTCGCGCAGCTATCGATCATCGAGCATGCATCGATAATCGAGACTCGAGACTCGAGTGTCATCAAGTTTCGGATACGGCACTCGTAGAGAAAAATTGACCAATAGAAACGTCACTTCTGGACCAATTACAAAGAAGAAGAAGAAGAGGTAGACGAGAGAGAGAGAGAGAGAGAGAGAGAGAGAGAGAGAGAGAGAGAGAGAGAGAGAGGAGAGAGAGAGAGAGATCGATGGTCTATCGATAATTCTTCTTTGCATGCTTTCACTACTACGTCACGTCCTGTGTAACGTTTGATCGGTCGAAACTATCTGTGTTCGGCAGAATACGGAGTACGTCGACGGGGTTTATGGTAGGGTCACGCTCGGCGACGGCTTGAACGGTAATTCGAGCACGCCAAGTGATCTTGCAGGGGGTCTGCGGAGCGCGGAGGAAGACACGGTGAAAGTGCATAGAGAAGTGCGCGGACGAGGCGGCAGAAGCTGCGGGAGAAAGGAATAATTACGGCTTATGACAGCAGCTCGTGTCGCAACGTGGAGATTCCTTCGTCGCCGATCCGGTAACGCGTGCGTGCGTGCGTGCGTGCGTGCGTGCGTGCGTGCGTGCGTGCACGCGTGCATGCGCGTTTAGTCGGCCAGGCGATAGTGCTCGAGAGAGATGCACGCACGACTTTTCGTTGATGGGATCGCGGGCACTGCGTAGTGCACGTTTTCGTTTCGACACCGGTGGGTGTGTGATATCGCTCGACCAGCAACTGCTAACCAACCAAACTTGCGCGAGATCCGCTCGGCTACGTCGATATTACATCACCGCGCGCTCGCCTTGTGTACTCGCGTCTTCTTTATCATGCGGGCATTAAGATAAACAACAAGTAGCCCCGTGCAGCGACTCGCGTATTATCGTCGCGATTCGCCACGGTGACGGCGATGCGGCTTCTTCACCGACGACATTTACTCGCCACGATATTGTAATTAAGCGGACAGCGCAGGGTTACGAGAGACGACGTGGGAGAATCTACCGGACCTAACCTCCTCGGACGTTCCTCGCCGAAGCTTTACGATTCAGATGCCGATGAATCGTGAAGCTTCGCAACAAACGCGCCGCAATTGGAGCCCTGGGAATAAATTCGTCGGTTCATTCCGTTTCGTGTTCACTCGGTGCGCACTTAACCGTTCGGTGACACGCCATCTTGGAAGCGAGCGCGATCCGGCCAATGGCGCGCTCGAGCCTTCGGCACGTGACCCTCGCGCGCGCAACGGTTTCGCAGTTTACGAAGACGGCGAGTCGGGTAAACGTGTCCTTTTTCCATGCACTTTCTCGTGCTCTTAATGAGTGAATCCCGCGGCCGAGCGCTCTCCGCTCCAAGCGCTCATCCGATCTCGTTGCGCGAGCGGAACGCGCGAGTGTTCTTCTAGTGCCGAGTCGCGTGCGACGCGATTTCCGAATTCTCGCTGAGAGAAAGAAAGAGAGAGAAAGAGACTCAGGGTTAGGGTTCCTTTGAGCCTTGCGGAGTTCCCGGCGCATCTTGGAGATGTCCCTTTAGAGCGTGCTTCGTGCAACGGTGACTTTGCAACGACAGGCTTTTCTACGAGGAAGGCATCCGAGTGTGTCGTCTGCTTTCGAAGAAATCTCGGATACGGTAAGAGTCGTCAGACACACGGCGTGCCAGCCGCGCTCGTCTTGTTCACGGTTTCATTCTTGCGATCGCGGTCGATCTGCCTCGTAGCTCCGCCATTTTGTGTGTTAACTGCGGCTCTTTCGGCCGATATACCAGTGTGGCCACTTGTAACAATGTAATGACGTAGTACTGATAAAGCGTTCGAATATAATTAGGATGGCGATATGTATAATATATATGACGAAGCCAAAAACCAGCGGTAAGAAAGAGAGGTTAAGAACGAGATGTTGAGAGAGAGAGAGAGAGAGAGGGAGAGGGGTTTGTATTATTTGTCTCACTCTTACCGCTACATGTCTCGTCACACAAATTGGACTTGAAAATACCGGCAAACTTGGTCTTAACTAGTCATGTATTGGATACGGGAAAAAACATGAAGAGCGATTGCTAAAGCGTTCTCGGCTTCTCGTTTTTTAGCCTACTTTTGAGTCTCGGCTCGAACGTCTGAACGTACGAATAGAAATGCACGCCCAGTGCCGTAAACGCGATTTTTATTCGTGGCAAATTGAGGGTGAACTCTTGAAAGTCGTCCGTGCTTTATCAGCGTAAACTTTGGGCGAAATTACTCCGGATGATATCGAATTAATGCCCTCGAATAGATTCTCATCGCCAACAAAGTTTCATGCCAGTAAAGTTTAAATAACGTCATGTTACTAATTTCTCAGATACGTTGTATCATCATACATTAAAACGCGCGTGAAAAGATCCGTCGCCGCTTTTATCGAGTTTTAAATTAAAAGATTAGATCAGATCAGCGCAAATATTCATTCGTTGTCCTATGAATATGTATGATCACAGTATACGGATTAATGCGAAAAAAATAGTGCAACGCTAATAGTGCGACATACGATATTATCCGAACACGCTATATTGGCATTGGTAGCTTCACGGCAACCAAGCGTGCTTTCGAAGCGGTAGGTTTTCGGAGGTCTGCCTCGAATTAAACGCGCTTGCTTCCGGAACGGCACGATATCGCGCGAGTGTAGTCGCGTCGTAGGAAGAGAAGCGATTTGCTAAATAGGCCTTTACTTTCGCGCGCGCTGCGAGACGCTTCAGCAGGAATATTCCGTTTGTTTACGTCAACAGCAGCCTTCGCGCGCGGACTTGCGGCGCCGGGCGGTGGGTGGGAGGGGAGCGAGCGAGCGAGCGAGCGAGCGAGCGCGAGAGATAGACGGCGGTAACGGAGGAAGAGGGGAGACAGAAGCGAGAAAGAGAGAGGGAAGGAGACAGTCCGGCCAACCGGACAGAGCGAGAACGAGACAGAGAGAGAACGAGATAGAGAAAGAACGAGACAGAGCGAGAACGAGGCACAGAGAGAGAGAGAGAGAGAGGGAGGATAGAATCGAGACTTCTCGGGCTGCACTCGGCGCACTTTCACTCGCGCGACTCTAGTCGCGCGCGATTTCGGCGGCGTTGAATCGTAACAGATTTCGCGCGTATGAGCGACGAGACGCGACACTACGAGCCGACTAGGATCGCACCACGAACACCGTCGGCTGGCAGGGGACGGCCGGGAGGGGCGTACATCTTGCGCGTTTAGCGCGGCGAATTTCGCGAATCGAGAAGCTGATCGCGCGTCGCGTCTTCTGCTACTGTGTCTCGACGGCTTGAGGTGGGTGGCTAGGGGGAGGGGGATTGACAGGCGGCCATGTTTGGTAGCGGCGATCGCACGTGTCGACGCGGCCAGTCGCAGCCTCGCGGCCAGATGGTACATGCGTGTGCATGTGCACATTGAAGGAAAGCGTCCTGAGGAGGTACGATTCTGTCCGCAGGTGAAGGACGAACGAGCGGGCCGACGACGACGACGAGGACGGTACTTTCGCGTGTGTAGCCGACGGGGCGACGCTGCCGTCGCGACGCCACATCTGCTGATTGTGAGACGGAGAGAAAGAAAGGAAGAGGGGGAGAGAGAGAGAGAGCGAGAGAGAGAGACAGGGGCAGAGTGAGAGAGGGACAACAGCACGGAGTTGCGCACGCGTGCTCGCGTAGAGTTGATCAGTCAACCGGTGGCGAACATCATCTGGTTTGGACGCCCGGCGAAACTTTGCGATCGCAGTCGATCCGCGAGCTGAAATCGGATCGTCGTTGAACGTGTGCGCGCGCTACGTGGCGGACGGTGTGTGCGTGCGTGTGTCCTTCGCGGCGAGTTTGTTTACGGTGGTAAGGTCGCGCCGTACGTTGCAAGTACGCACCTGTTATAACGGAGTCTCGCCGTGCAGCAGTAGGCGCGAATCACCGCGACGATCGCGTTGTTTACGACGCTCCGAGTGACGAAACCGGAGCAACGTCGTGGCTGCTTAACGGACATTAATTGCATGCGCGCGAGTGTCGATCTCGAGTGGTGCTTGCACGGAGGACTTGTCGCGGAGGAGCTGTTAATGCGCGATAATTTGTGAAATTTGCCAAGAAAGCAGCTCTTGCCGCGATCCCCGTGGATCTGGAGACGTCGCCTCGAAAAAAGGACTGTCAATATGAGGAGGAGCGTTATTATGGTGGACGACTTATTGAAAAGTGAGGAAAACATCGATACAAAAGGTGCAGGAGAATAAGAGGAGGAGTATCAAAGTGTAACGGGCACATTGATAAAAAGAAGAAGAAGAAGAAGAAGAAGAAGAAGAAGAAGAAGAAGAAGAAGAAGAAAAGTGAACTCGATGCGAGGTGAAAAACAGATAAGACATCGGTTCGAAGACAAAGACGGACTATCTTTGCATCGCGCGCGCGCACGTTGTTCCTTGGAAAACGCGCGCCTTAAGGCGCGACACGGTGGGAAGAATAAAAGAGACGTCGAATAGTCACGTACCATTGAAAAGCGAGGACTTTCTTGTACGAAGAGCGAGCGAGAGAGAGAGAGAGAGAGAGAGAGCAAGACTCGCTACGAATACGCGTGTGCCCTTTAAAGTGCGCGCTTGTCCAGGTCCAGGTACCGAGGTCTGGAGAAGAATACAGATATCAGATGATCGCGAGGTCGATAAAAGAAGCGGAACGATAAAGCATCGCCGCGCGAAGAAAAGAAGCGGATTGTTTCGAAAGTGCGCGCGTACCTTTCCGCGCGCACAAAGTCGTTTTAAACGGACTTCGACCTCGGCTTCGAAACGGTGAGTGACTCGCGCTCGCGGACGCGCGTGCACGCGATTCCGCCGCGGCTTCGCCCGTAAAGTCGCGCGCGCGCGCGCGCGCGCGATATGCGCGAATGCCGCGCTACGTTTTCGTCTTCGTCTTCGTTGCCGTTCTCATTATATCGCGTAGTTGTTGTCGCCGGACAGCGGCCGTGCGGAACGATGCGTCGCGCGCGTAACCGCCAGGCTTGATCGCGGCTGCCGGCGGCGCGGCGCGGTGAATGGAGAGAGCTAACACGGATCACGCGACCGAATGCAGTGATGCAGTGCCGTAGTGTCAGTGACCAGTGCCACGTGCCCATTGTTTGGATTACTTGAAGAGATGCCTTCGCCCGGTGGATATTATGACGATAGGAATCCTCTGCTCAAGGGCACCTTATCGAGGTGAGTACAGTATTAGTTTTGTCTCCGCGGTCGCAAAGACGACCGCCGATCGTTCTTTATTGGTCCTTCGCGGTCGCAATCGAGGGCACTCGAACGTAAGTGTCGACGGGTGGATGTATCACCCGTCTGTAGAGATGAAATTAGCGAAAGTGAGCTGCGGAATCGATGGAATGCGCGAGTCTCCTGTTTGGAGACTCAAAAACTTCAATTTCCTTTCTCGATAACACTCGGAGAGACGAATGTTTGCTCGGATGAATCACTTTCCCGGCGAAATATAACAGAAATTCCGGCCGAAGTTGCCGAAGAATTCAGTCGAAGTCGTTCAGATCTCTAGTTAGCTTAGATAAAACCCCGTTATCTCATTTTAAATATTTTCTCCCTGTGGAAAAATGAAGTCGAGATAAGTTATCTCTCAACGGTATATACATGTATATCGCCAAATGATAGAGTTACAGCGGTCGATCAGCCGGAGATAGAAGAGATTTACGAACGTCTAAAGATAGTAATTTGCCCGAGAGAGAACCATAGTCGTCCACTGTTATATCGTTATCGACACACATCCGTAGAAGTCCCGAGTGATTTTTTTTTATTAACGTCGCGATATAGATTCACTTTTTAGCGTTCGTGGCGTAGCGGGCTGAGTAATTGGCGATTCCATTACTGACCGCTGTTAACTTCACGGCTGTTGATACGCGTATCCGTCTCTGAAGGATACCTCGAGCCGCTTTTGCATATTCTCAAAGCGGATACCAGCAGATACATTCTATTAGCTCCTACTTGAAACATACGGAAAGAGAAACGTCGCGAAAGAGAGAACGCGAGACGGAAAGAGAGCCGCTCGTTGCGACCGCAAAGTGAAAAGCATGCTCCTTCAAGACGTCGCAGTCGTCGCGCGGGTTGACCAGGTTGACCAGGTTGGCCAGGTTGACCAGGTGCACCACCACGGTCAGCGTTCTCGCGCCGGACACTTAGCGTTAAATACGGCTATCTAATACACACCGCCTCCGCTTATACGCCGAGCGTGTGTGTGTGTATTCTCCGCGCTTGTCCCGCCAAAGTTTAGGAATAGTCGCGTTCTCTCAACGCTAAACGAGAACGAGAACGACGGGGCGAGTTAACTTCACCCCGCATTTGCATGCATTTATAATTCACCTGTGTATGTATACACACCTTCTTCCGCGCGCGTCATTGCGCGCGTTACTGCTTACATAATGAATTATATCAATCTTATCAGTTAGCAATATTCGGTCTCTAGTAGAGACCGAATTTGAAGCCTAATTCGACGAGTTGTCACAGAATTGTCGTGAGCCTTGAGACATTCTTCATTTTTCTTATCATTTAATGGAAAGAGAGGGGGGGGGAGCGAGAATTTGTTTGATCCGCTTCTTCCGGTTTAGGCTTTTTTTTAGCTGACTTTGAATGACCGAAGCTGCCGCGACGAGACGATTTTTTAGTTTTTATTTGCGTTTTAGCAGTCGTGTCTTCCAGCGAGCAATTGCCACGGCGCACGACACGTCGCGTTAAATTTGCAGCCGCTGCCCTTGGCGCGGCCCTGTCAAATGCGAATTAGCGGACGAAGGGCAGAGAGAGAGAGAGAGAGAGAGAGAGAGAGAGAGAGTAGTCGCGGTCGATTCGACTCTGGTGCCTCATTTACGCACGCATCTCTCGCACGTGTACTTGCACGCGCGCGCGCGCGCGCGCACGCAGCCTCGACGATGCAGCGGTCGGCCGTGTAATTAAAGACCGCGTCTTGAAATTTATGTCCCAAACGTCGCCTTAAAACGCCCAAAAGGAAGAAAAAGAGGGGGAAAAAAACCTGGCGGAAATTGCCGAGCCGTGAAGCGGGCGATTTCGAGGAAAACGCCAGGGACGATTAATTCGCGAATAATAACTATCGACGAATTATAGGATCGTTAGCGAAATTAACGAGCGAGCGCCGAAAGAGTGATTTCGACCGCGATTAACGAGGTAAATAACAAAGCCGGGGAATTGAATCGAGAATCTCGAGCGTGGGGAGGGGGAGGATCCATCCTCGATCGATCAACGTTTGTATACTCGCGAAACGCTCCATCGGCTTCTCTGCGTTCTCGTGTCAATGAGGCCGCGTCTCTCTCTCTCTCTCTCTCTCTCTCTCTCTCGCTCCCACCACGACGTGAGGGCACGCGCGGGTGCGGTACGAGCGACGCACAAAATGCATTGTGACTCGATGAATCGTCTCGTAAAGCGCGCGCGGTATCTCCCCGCGCGCATTTCGCACGTCAGCTTCGCCGCGTTCGCGCTGTTCAACCGCGAGATATTCGCGATGACGCGCGCGCGCAGTATCGAGCCGCCGCGAGCACGCACTTGAAACAATACTC
This sequence comes from Harpegnathos saltator, assembly GCF_003227715.2. NCBI lineage: Eukaryota > Metazoa > Arthropoda > Insecta > Hymenoptera > Formicidae > Harpegnathos > Harpegnathos saltator. Next base: position 1,177,727 of record NW_020230438.1, on the reverse strand, counting down.
ACGTAACACCGTCACGCTTGTCCTCGAATTCAGCAAAATAACGAGGCAGCGAAAGAGGGAGGCTGGCGCACGCGCGCGCGCGCTCGCCGACTTATATTCGAGTGTAAATGTAATTAACGGTCTGGCAGCTGGCGGAATAATGATTTTACCGCGTTCGCGCGTACTTTCTCGCCGTCGTCGGTGTATTAATGAGCAGTTGAGCGTCGACGTGTATTAATAGCCCGTTAATGGATACTCGCGATTGACACGTATCGCGTCTATCATCTGTGAGTGGCTGGCAATTAATTGGAGGAGTCTTCACCGATAAGCCAGCTTCTCTCTCTCTCTCTCTCTCTCTCTCTCTCTCTCTCTCCGATTTAACTCTGAGATTCTGTTACTTCGGAACTTTCCTGGCCCGTTAATTCGCGTCAGCTCGGTCACGACGTGACGATGCACGTCGATGTGCGTTATCAGCGCGAGGGTCGTTAGCGGACGCGTGGAATTAGGATTCACGCCGGCGAATGAAGGACTTCGGTCCTTAGATCATTAGATAAGCCGGTACGCGACAAACGCGCTGATAATTCGCGACCTGGGCGCGGGGATCTCCGGCGGGAGCATCGCGACGGAACGAGGAGAAAGTTGGCTCTCGCGCGCGAACGGGATTCCCGTCTTTTCCGGGTCGGCTGACGCCGATGACAATAATAACTCAATAACTAGGCGAGTTCGAGCGAATTTTATTCCCGGATTCTCCGCCCGAAAGAACCGTTTCGAGTGTAACGCGCCTGTCAATAAGACTCGAAGGCGTGGAATTCCTTTCACCGGCGCGGCGCGCACCCGATCGTTTCGCTTCGGAGGAACTTCCTCCGCTCGAACGTGCTCTCGTTGAAGTTCGCGCTTGTCGTGGAAAGGTTCGATTTTTATTTCCTCCTCTCTCTCTCTCTCTCTCTCTCTCTCTCTCTCTCTCTCTCTCTCTCTCTCACGGCTCCTCTCTCTCCCGATGAGAGTCGCTAATGCGCACGATAATCGCGAGCTCACGTAACGCGCTCGCGGGGACAAATTCTCAGGGTCGTATCCCGCGCGCGCCGCGCCGTCCCGATTGATCGCGGTCGAGCAGCGTCAGGATGTTCTTCTCCCTGCGAAAAACTGCCCCACGTTCTTTCGAAAAGTTCAACATCCACTTCTGCTATCCCCTCGCGGGCCACGATTCAACCCGGGACCCGGGACGCCGTCGGCGTCACGAGTGCGCGCGGTAATGCAACCCGCGATTAACATAATCGGCGCAACATGGAAGAGGGACATTTCCTCGTTCGGCAAGGTGGCCGGACTATCTCGTTCGCGTTTCTTTACTCAATCCCGCGATAGCGGTCGATGGAATTAAGCTCTGGCCGCGCGACAAAGCGTATTCCCTCTCGCACTCTCGGTTAACGAGCTCTCTCTCTCTCTCTCTCTCTCTCTCTCTCTCTCTCTCGTTCGCTCGCGCGCGTTCCGGCGGTTTCATGAGGAACATGTCGAGGCTAGCCGAGACGAGAAGGAGCGCGCTGCGCGTCGAGAGAGAGAGAGAGAGAGAGAGAGAGAGAGAGAGAGAGAGAGAGAGAGAGTTGGCGTTGGCGCCGCCCTTCTATTCTCATTTATCGCGCGCAGGCAGCCGTAGGGCGCCAAGAGGACGACGACGTCGACGAGACGGGGGCCCTCGCGGCGCTTTCTCTCTATTTACCGTCACCACGCGACCGGCCTGCGCGCACCGTCGCGTCGCGCTGCGAATATCGATTCGCACACTCGCGGCAAATTGCGAGGAGATACGGCGTAATTGAACGAAATTATTAAGGGCGCCGAGGGGGTGAACGGCTGATCGAGAGCGAAGTCTCTCGGAGGAATTACGCGCGTCTGTCCCCGGCCGCGCTCGCGAAACGCGCAACGATCGCAACGGCGCATTCGTGGAGAACGTTATACTTTCTATTTCTCCGCTTGAATTTCTCCCTCCCCCCCCTCCCCCCTCCCGCCTCCTGCCCCCGTCCCGCGAGTGCTCGAGAGCCGAGAGGCGCGGGTGGTCTTCGGACGAGCCTCTGGCCGGGCGGTCTTCCGCGCTTCCCGAAGCGAGTCTGAGATTACAACCCGCGAGGAAGCGGATTCTCCAGCCTTTCGCGCTTTCTATTACGTGGTTTCTTTTTGAGAGTGCGCGCGCGGACACGTCTCGAGATGTGAGATTCTCGCGAGCCACCAAGGCTCGCGCGATAAATTCGCTCGGAGATTAAAGCCGCGTCGGACGGCCCTGCCGTTTGGCGCGCATGATTCGCAGTCGGCTGCGAATTATTCCGCGGGGAGCGAGAGGTGGGAAAGGGTCGTTCGGGCTGATGAGGGGCGTAGGAGGCGATGAGAGAGCGCGACGGCGCCGTGTTTCTTTTCTCATTATCGTAGCCGCAGGGTTCCGCCGGTATGCAACGCGCCGCGTTAGCATACGTTGACCCATTTTCCACCCTCTCCAATCTGCCCGGCGTCGTCGATTATATGACAGCTTTAGTCGGACTTTCGGAATCACGGCGTCTCTTCCTCTTCCCCCCCTCCCCCCCCTCCCCGGCGACGTCGTTACTGTTTCACGCACGATGGAACATCGCCGACTCGAAAATTCGGTCTCGCCGTCTCGTTGGAGCCAAAACTCTCGATCGCGCGGACGACGTGGCGATCTCTCCGCTGAACGAGTCCCGAGCGCAGCTTAATTATCGCGGGAAAACGCACGCCTCATATCCCCGCGTGAGATCGCGTGAGATCGCTCTTCCCGAATTTGTTTTTACATTTTCGTCAAGTGTTATCGCCGCGGTTGGCGCTGGCCTGGTTAAGACCGCACGGCCAAAGCAGCAAAGTTGGTCGCGCGACACGAAGACGCGCGCGAGGGGGATACTAGAAGAAGAAATCTTCCTGTCAGTCCTTGGGTTGCCAGGTTGCGGGAGCCGGCGAGTTATCAGACCGGCCGGGCTTATCGGTCAAACGCTTCGATATACTTTGAAACTGTAACTCTGATGTGCGTGTGTTGACTAGCGCGACCACGGGAAGGCTGTGCTCGAATCCAAATTCTTTTCCCCGTACGTGATGATTGTGTAAGGACACACGTGTCCTGTGACTTTTATCCGTCTTCACGTCCAATTGAGAACGCTGTTTCTCAAAGCACGGCTTTCTTCGGGCCAACACGACCAACGTGCGCGCGGACGTGTTTTCATGAGAGGTTTTTAGGAGAGGAGGAATTTTCTCTTGGGGAACGCAGTTTTCCGTGATTTTAAGCTCGATCTTCCTTGCAACTTCCGTCTCTGAACGTCTCTGCGCGTTAATAAATCATAATGTTTCATGTTGTTTCTCGTAATAAGCGCGCTTCTCAGCAATTTTCCATCCGTCGATGTTTTATTTCTTTTGGACTCGAGTTTTTTGGCCCGCAAGTTAATCAAGGCGATCTCCATTATTCTTACGTTTCAATGCACAAAGGTTCAGAGCAGCTGAACGCGCGGCCTTGACTGATAAGTACGTACGAGCGCAAGAAAAGAGCGCTCGCGTGCATAATCTTATCTGGGGTCCGCGGTAACAGCGAGATATACGCTTTGCGCGTTGATTCGTTCGTAAATTGCCACGAGAAAACACATTCGGTTTGTTAGTGCCGGTCGTAACGAGCGGTAATTGGAGCGACCGAGAATTCTTTTTAAATACATTAATTATCCCAAAGCTGTCCGGGTGGTTAATTAAATTTCTGGTTACAGTTAGATGGGAGTAAAAAATTACTCAATTTTCCTGACGAGAGAGAGAGAGAGAGAGAGAGAGAGGCCAAGTTAAATTGAAAGTACGCTCTAATGAAATAAAATCGGTCCCTCTGACCCGCGGAATTTTTTCGGGTGATAATCAGCGCGCAAATTAAAAAAGAAAATTATTCCTCTGTATATATATATATATATATATATGATTTCGTGCGCGGGGAAAAGCGGGGGAGCGCGATGCAGTTTTCCCCCCCCCCATTAGAATCCGTTATTCCGAGTTCCGAGGCTCGATGACGATTCTCCTCTTTCAGCAGCGACGATCTCCGACGAGAATCGTCGTCTATCGACGAGATATCTCGCGTTGCTCTTCGCTAAATTAAAGGTATTGGAATTCGCCGGCCTACATACGCGTATCGACACGCGCGACGAGCGGAACGTTTAAAATTCGCTCGAGTTTCATCGAGTATCTGCTTGAGTTTGTACTTGTCGCAGTACACTCTTCTCTGCGAGTCGAGGATGCTCGAGAGTTCTCAGCAGCTTTTAACGCAATACAGACAGGAGAGAATCCGCCGCGCGCTCCTGTTCTTTGCCATTTGTGTGCCATGTGAAAATCGCCGCATAATTCTCCGGCGGCGATTTCGATTTCGGTTTATGTAACAATGTCGCGCGCGCGCGCGCGCGCGACGCAACGTTAAACACGGAAGGAAATAATACAGCCTTGTCTTTGCCTCGTCGAATTGACAATGATTGAGTCAGGTGAGTCGCTCGTCAGGTGAGCGCCATCGATAATTCGTCGAAGAGAAAGGCTGCGGAGGCGCTTTCGCCAGCTGCTCCGGCTTGTGGCTCCTTCGGCTCGGTTGCGAAGTGCGCCGAAACAACGAGGCCGGGCAGTAATCCTCTTTGAAAAGATACAACGGCCACCCGAGGCCGTCGAACTCGCATTCGCGATCGCGCGACCTTGAGCCGACTGATAATCGCTCGGTGATAAGAGCGCCAGAACGATCGCGTGCGTCACGAGAATAATAATAATAATATTGCAAAAATATTGCAAGAAGCAATATTTTTGCAGTATTGCTCTCTCTCTTTCTTTCGCTTTAATAGCCTGCGCGTATTTATTGCCGATAAGATGTTACCGCGTCGGATAAAAGCCTGGTATTGCGTACTTTTTCAGCAGAAACTCGAAGGAGAGACACGCTTTAGGTTGGAAAATGAAAGAGCACCGAGCGAAAATATACCTCGCGGGTCTCGCACGAATGGTTCTTTATTCTTCTCACGACGTGCTCTTCTCCGAAACGTATCTCTTGTACTCATTAACGTTAATCATCGTCCAGATAAATATCGATAACGAGCACTATTCGCTAGACCAAAAATAAACTGTTTTTTCTCGCGGTGTTATTGCGATATTTTATCTCTCTCTCTCTCTCTCTCTCTCTCTCTCTCTCTCTCTCTCTCCTCTCTCTCTCTCTCTCTCTCTCTCTCTCTCTCTCTCTGGTAAACAATGCTCCAGCTCCGAACGTAAGCGGATGCTTCGTTACTTTCGTTAGGATTCGTCACTGTGTATTTGTCTCTCGGTAAAGAAGGACAACTATCGCTTCGTTTGCTCCGTACCAACCATCGTCGCGACGCGATCATCCATCTTTCGATAAAGAGAGACGTTCAGTATTTGAGGATATTGGTCCTCCTGCCGTTGTTCATTATACCACGAAGCAAGCAACGGTTCCTTTGCTCGTCTCGAGAGCCGCGACCATGCAATTTCGCGTCTTGCGAAATTCGTTAATATCGCGTGCGATATCGATTTTGCGAAAGTGGTTGGGACAGGGTTTCTCCCCTCCTTCTCTCTTACTCTCCCTCTTCCGAATACTCGATCGTAATTGAGTGTGCGCCACGTATAGTAGAATATAATCCACAAGCGTGGCGCGGGTACACGCCTTGTCGCGGGCAGTTGACGTTGCACAGCTCGGATGTTCGTCGAACGAGGCACTAACTGCGTAACAAATGAGCGCGACGCATTGATTACAAGCGCATTATTGTCTCCGGACGTTTTCCTTGAACCATGTGAATCGCCGGCGAAAATTGTTGCAAATGTGTCCTCCGCGCAGCATTGACTCTTCCTCTCTCTCTCTCTCTCTCTCTCATTAGCCGCATGCGAATGATTCCCGCGTAGACGATGGTATGCTAATTGCGCGGACGGCTGATGCCGATCTTGGGTTTTCCGCAGCGAAGCATACAAGCGTCTCCGAGGGAATCGTACAATTTGCACCTGATCAGGTCCCTGAGAGACGCAGACGGCGGCCGTTATCACGATTTGATTAACGCGAGGTTGACTTTTGCTCAGTGGAAATTAGGACGCGAAACGTGCACTTGAAATTCGGATTGCGTATCGCGAGATAAGGCGCTTCTTATTAGGCGATTAAGCGAACATCGCGGAATTCGGCGAGAAATCGTCGATCCTCCTCCCGCCCGGCAATCCGCGGCTCGAGGAAACATGTTTGTTTACGCTCGCGATAACTCCGCGGGTGGGCCGCATTGATGGGGGATTTCCGATGGCGCATTGGGAATTATCCAGTTCTTTTCCCTTTTTGTTTCTTTTTTCTTCTTTTTTTTTCTTTTTTGCACGTCGAAGTATGAATTCTCTTCTTCTTGCTTATTCGACGATATTCTCCGGGAGATGTTTCTCGCTTAAATTTCCCACGACACTTGCCCCTTTGTTCACCAAGCGCTCTCGTACACACAATCGATTATCCGACATATAATGGAAGGAAAAAGGGATACATCATCTCTTATCACGACAGGTTCATTTTTGCAACAGTTTGCAGCCAGACCGTCACAGACCTCGCGGATATTCTCGTCTCTTTTGCGTAAGAGAATAACGTTTGAACCAATACCAATAAATATTCGATGACAGGCTCGCTACCGGGCGTCGTACACTTGTCAAGTTAAGCTTAGCGGTGTCCTCCTATATATCGGACTGGGTAATTAACAATTGCGACGATTAATGACGACGACTTCCGGACACACGGCTCGGTTCGCGATGAACGTCTAACGAAATCACTGATTTCAGAACTCGTCGCCTTCGCTCGCGCGACAATTAAAAATGCGACCGATAAACCCATTCACCTCCGCCGCGCCGGAATTAGCAGCAATTAAGAGGTCGGACGTGCCTGTGGCGCGCGTCCCAACCACAACGAGGTGATTTGGCGATGCGCAAATTCCGAAATTCCGCCCGACGTTTCTTTCGAGCCGACGACGGGGCCGCTTCGCGTCGTAACAGAATGCATCGCTTTGCTCGTCGGACACTCGAGGCGGCGGTTACATTTGTGCAGCACGAGGAGCCGCCGTATGCCCGTGCAAATCTAACACTTTCACCGCTGGATTTCTAACGCGCAGTCGGCCGTCTTCGGGTGCGTTCACAATCGACGGGTCTCCCGTTAATCTGCGCCACCGTGCTACGAATCTTCGTGATGACGTGCGCTTTTTTGGCATTAAACGCCCTCGTCAAAAGACCATTTATGAGATGGCAAAAGAAAACAAATATGTGTATTTATTTATTTATTTATTTATTTATTTGTTTATTGCAGCTGCGCGCGGCTGCCAGTCGTGAGCACGACAGTTCCGCTCGTTAACGCTCGTTAAACTCGTTAACGCGCATGTATGCGACGTTTCTTGGCTTTTGTTGCACATTGTTATTATATTTTTTTCATTAGTCATATTTTTCCCTCGTGCACGGAAATTCTCGTGTCTGCTAGAAAAAGATTTGCAGCCGCCGAGCAAATGTCAAGTTATCGATGAGTGTCGTATGCGCCACTTTGAGTAATTTGCGATATACTTTGCTGTTTACTTGAAAACAGGTGTTTACGCATAAAATAAGACAATGTTTGACAATGTCGCTTCGCTGCCCTCCCTATTATTAGCGCGCCGCGCGCGCTAATAAATGTAAATCATCTGATATTATCGCGCCGCTAATGTCAATCGCGTACGATCGTGCGGTTGTGTCTATTCATAGCTACGCTCACGCAGATTATTGCACCGCGCTTGCAATAAAGCTCGCGCATAATATTCGTCGTTGTGCGATAATCGCTGTGTCGATAAATATCTCCGATGAGACAATTAGTAGAAATTCCCATTCGAACGTTTAGTTCTGTTTTATCGCGCAGAGGTGTGGTATCTCCCGCGACCTCGTGCTTTTCTTTTTTCACGACACGCACATTCGTTCGTACATTTATCCTCTCATTGAGTACTCGATAACAGAATGAAATATCGCGCTCAATGTTAATTACGCACGATGTTCGCCGTGTAAAATGTCGCAACGCGCCTTTTGCCGGTGTAATTAGCTGGTCTGATGAAAGATGAAATTAGAGCGGTATTCACGATCGGACAAAATACGACCTTAGCTTGGATCGTTCATTTTACACGGATATTTTGGGACTTAACGAGGGTTAACGGAGGACGATCGCGTTCCAGCGTCGACGGCGGTGAAAGTTACGATCTGTGCTCGTCGTCCGCGTACACACGCGTGGCCTCGTTCGACGCTCTTTTACGGTCGCGCGCGCGGTGTGAACGTCCCCTAACACGAGACAGTAGCACGGCGCACAGTGGGGCGAATGTGTCATTTTTCGGTCATTTGTTTATAACTCCTACATTTTTCAATGGAATTACTTGAAATTTAATATAAATAGTGTACAATTGATATATATATATATATATTTTTTTTTTAGTGTATGAAATAAAAATCTATTTTGTGTGGACGTCAAATATATAGAAAAATCCGGCTGTCTTCGATAAATCTATGTTCATACATGTTCATGCCTTTTACTGTTATCGATAAAAAGTATAGATAATTCTCCATAACAGTGTGAAATAAATTTCGTAACGTCGCGAATAATATTGCATTAACAGCATGTTAATTTTGCAAAAATAAAGGTACTTGGTGCAACTTTTAATAATCGAATCTGTTCCACTTTCGATTCTTTCACACAAAATTATCTCATTTGTTTACATGTTCTGGATCTTTCTGAACAGCATCGTCATAAAAGCATCACAAGATTTAAACTTTTTTCGAACGATAAAATCGATCTTTTTCGGAGTATTTCGTATTTTTTGAGTTGTAATTCTTTTACATCGTTCGGAGAAATCTGCGAAATTTTTAGATTTATCAGGAAGCACACGTGTAGAAGTAGGAATTAAAATTCGTTCGAAAAAGAAAATTCTGTTCAATGTAATCAATACGTTTATACTTATAATACCTTAAGCATTGCATAGAACGGCAAGTACTGTTTCGGCAAAATATGAAGAGAGTTATAAAAAGGCCTTTATTGAAAAGACATATTGAAATGAGACATATAATCGTTTATAAACAGATTTATTTATAGTTCATGATATATATTAAAGGAAAAACTCGTCACAAAGTCGAATCAGGCATTTTTAATTTTTTGTCCAATATCCGATTTCTGATGCGTTCGCCTCACTGTGCGGCGTGGCTCGGAGCAACACCGTGTCGGAGGGGACACACGGTACATGGCGAAGTGAGAGAAGACACGAGGGCGAAGACACCGACCAGCCTTACCTCGATAAACGGATATACTTACGCCTCCTAGGACGCCTCCCTGAACCGCGCGTGACGATATGTATAGCGTTGCCATGTCTCTTTAATTCACGCCGGATTCGGCATCCTTAATTCACGCGTGCGCGCGGGTGAATAGCTGAATTCAAATTTGTATAGTGGCATTCGGGAATTTTTTCGCCACGGAATTTTTGACAAATTTGGGGAGACGACATTTTGTCAACATCTCTGCGGCGGTGATTAAACAGAAACTTGCGGTCGCGCGTGTGTTTCTCTTTTAGAACCGAGGATATCCGGACAATTGAGCCGGTTCCGGTTACACGGTGTCGGTGTTCTGTCAAGTAAATTTGTATCGTGTAAAATAAAAAATCACTCGAGGGTCGATGATATAAAATTAAGATCGACGCTACGTTTCCCGGGTTCGATTCACGCGTGTATATAATCAGGCTGGTTATTTCTTTTTCTTTTTACCATACAAACCATAGTTCCGTGCCTTGGCAATCCGCTAAGTGCGGATGAGATAATAGATAAGGAATCCGCGATCCCGCAAACTTCATGATTGCTCGCCATTGATAAAGAAAGTAAACACCGTCGGAAAAGAAGAAGAAGAGAAACTTTCCTCGCGTCGCGTTCCAGCTGAATGAGCGCGACGCGATATAACTTTTGACAAAGTTGATAGATTGCTGAGCGGGGACGGACTCTAAAAGGTAAATGGCATACTTCGGCCGAGTTATCGACGAGATTAGTCGCTCAGGAAGCGGCGCGAAGACGGAAAGAAGTCGACGAGAGAGGAGGAAGCTCCTCGAAAGTAGGTCTCCGCCGCTAGTCCTCGCGTAATACAGCCTTGCGGCTCGCGACCGACGATATTTCTTAGGAACGTGAATAACGAGTCCCGGTTGTCGGCCATAGTGGCGATTTCATACTCGCCGTGACAAACGAGGAGATTATTCCTCGGCGGAGATTATGCGCGTATACATTTTATCGATAGTTCGATAGAATAAGCCGCGCACGGGCCGTTGCTTCAACGACATCTCGAAAAGTACCGGCCGCTACGTTCCCACGGCCATTTTTACCTTCGCCGACTTATATTCGGATCTGCCGTGCGACTTAAATTCCGGATATTCTCATACGGTCCCGCAAGTCGCGATCTCGATTTTAATAACGGGTTCCGCGCGAGGAATTCGAAGTCGCGAAGTTTCCTTCCTGAAGATTATCTTTCACATTCGGGAGATGCCAACGCGTCCATCTTTCTCTTCTTTCGCCCCGGAACGCGATCAGATCTTAAGTTCAAAACACACATAATAAATCGCAGATGCGCGCGCATACGCATGAGAAAGAAGGCCGGGATCGTTAGATGTAAATCAACTTACCGGTAAAGGGTAATTTACACGATGCTGCTTTTACTCGCTCTGAGCAAGCTTCTTAAGTCGCCAGCGAATTCGCTGGTGAAAACTTCTTTTAGACGCTCGATTTTCATTCGCTAGCGTCTAAAATTTGGGAGACGCAGCGCGTCTATTAGTCGCTGTGGCAAAGTTGAACATGTCCAACTTTTACCGCTCGCGTCAAGCGATATTAAACTCTCCTTTTTCTGTGTAAGTGGATGCACCTTTTTCAAAACCTTCTTCAAATTTCTCGCACGTTAATCGCAATACTTCACGGTATGCGGTTGGATCCTCCAATGCCAACTCTTTGAAAAGATTATTTGATGCTTCATGAGTTAATCTTTTACCTATCCGCTTATGTACCCACATTCTTTTTTTTTTTTTATTTTGTTACTGAGCCACGAATTTCTGCTCGAAGAGCTCGTGCACAAAGCACGACAGCAGCTTGGACTATGGCGTCATTCATTGACGCCATGATTCTTTTAACTGACCGTTTCCGCAAAATTCTCCTTAAAACGCTAACGACTAAACGTTGTTTATCAGCATCGTGTAAATGCTCCAACGCTAGCGACTTTGTCAGCCAGAAATTCGCTCTAGGAAAGCGAGAAACAGGCGACAAAAGAAGCCAGCGTCAAGCGTCAAAAGTAGCATCGTGTAAATCACCCTTAAGGGGACTGAAGGGTCAGATTACTGAAAAATCGTGCCTGTTGTTGATAATGATTTTGTGACGAACTGAATAAATGTGCAAGAATGAAAATTTTACATATATTTATATAACATATGAAGAGTAGAGAAATTTTGTTTTTAAACAAATACTCATATAAATATACGTCCACTTCAATTTTAAACGCGTTTCTCTCGAAAATCTATTGTTCAACTTTTTGCAGTGATTTCTCCGAAACTGAGCTTCGTGTCGATTTGAAATTTTAAAGCAATAATATTTGTTCATGTGGCTCTCAGGTGAACCATGGACAACTCCGTCAGAATATTTCATTTCGAGATATTAATTTTCTTTTATTGTAAAAGAACTTAAAAATTTGAATTTTTTCCTAATAACAGCTGCCATTTTGTTAATTTTGTTCCACTTTTTTTTCTAGTGGTTCACCGGATAATGATAAGCCTCCTGAAGATTTCTAGCTAAAATTCGCTCTGATCGGGCCACCGAGTCGAGCCGAGCCGAGATATCACTGCAAAAACGATAACTTGAAAAAAAAGAAAGGAGAGCTGTATCTCAGCTATATATATCGTATATTTATACGAGTATTTGTTAATAAACAAAATTGTTCTACTCTTCATATGTTGCATAGATATACCTAAAATTTTCATTCTTGCACATTTATTCAGTTCGTCACAGAATATTATCAAAAACAAGTCCGATTTTTCAGCAATCTGACCCTCCAGTCCCAGTTAAGCGAAAACGCGCCGCGGTCTCCGTCTAATCGTAAGAAAAACTTCACTTCCGAGCTCGCTCGAAATATGTACGCGAGCTAACGCGTGAGTCAGCGAGATTTGGAGCGTTTCTCGTCGCGGGCGCTGCCGCCGCGTCGCCGCGCGAGAAGGATATTCCACTCTCTCGGTCGAGGTTGTTTGATCTACCGCATCGAGGTATTATAGGAAACATATGCGTCGAGAGAGAGAGAGAGAGCGAGAGAGAGAGAGAGAGAGAGAGAGAGAGAGAGAGAGAGAGAGAGAGAGAAACGCGGACACGTGCTCCGGCTGGGCATTTTTAGAACTTCTCGCTCTCTGCAGGAGTGCGTCACTTCAGCAGCAGTCGCCGCTCCCTTTCCCTCTTCGCGCACGGCCACCCCTAGGGTTGCATTCAATGCACTCCCCGCTTACAACTTCCGCGAGCGAGCGAGCGAGCGAGCCGGCATCCCGCCGGTTAAGCCCGTTCGGTAACACGGGCCACCTGCTCCTGCTTCGCCGTGCGGGCCGGGCTTGCTTTCGAGATCTCCTTCAAAAATCGCCGGTTAATCCACATCTCTCTTCCCTCTCCGCCAAGAGGTCTTCTCTCTTGCCCACCTCCTTCCTTTCTTCGTTCGGACGGGGCTTCCCTCCTATCGATCGCCGCCTCCGTTCGGTAACGCGATTAGACGTGACCTTCGCTCAGACAGGTTGATCTGTCGCGTGACACGTGAAGATTTGTTTATGAAGCGCGCGCGGAGTATGTACTTATATCGCGCGATATTTCCGCGGTTTCTATAGGCATTGATATTGGGTCGTGGGTGACATCTGCTCTTCGTAGGGAGATAATTTTCTTAATCTGTCATTGCAACTTGCGATAGACGACTGATAACGACGAGAGGCCAAGAAGATAGATGGAAACGAGACGCTTTAACGAGCTGTAGTACGACGAAAGCTGACGGTCTGATGGGACCGGGTGAATTTTCCCGCCGCAAAAATGAGCTCTCTAGAGTTAGAAAGTGCGAGAAAAGTAGCGAGCAGGACGACACTTTGTGTCACGGTCCGTTGTGCACGAGCTGATACGCGGGATCGTGCCTGATCTTAATCGAGGGGGGAGGGGGGCGGGGAGTAAATAATCGGGCCGAGTAAAAGTAACAGGACGCGATATGACGCGATAACAGGACGAGATCGGGTCGGCGTTTAGAAACGATAAAAAAAAGTCGACAAGAAAGATTCGTCGGTAGGAGGAGGAGAGAGGCGTCACTCTCGTCTCTCGCGTTCCGCCGGGATGAATCCGACAGAAATCGTCATATCATCCGAATTCCGCGTGTGGTGGCGTGGCGTATCGCGTCGTACCATATCTTCGAGGCCGCCATCCGTGCGTCGACGTGTCGACGACCGCGCGTTCATTATTATTTAAGCGTTACTGTTACCAAGGCAAAAAGAGGTGAGCGACCGACTTGAACAAATCGTCGCACGGAATGCATCGCCAATGACAAACGTCGGCGCGCGGTGGTCTTCGCCTCACCTTGCACTCGAGGTCGTTATTTCGAGGCTGAGGCCGTGAGGACCAGTTAGTTGGCTCGTTATGAACTCTCTCGCGTCTCTCGTTCGAGCAAAACGCCGACGGATAAATCGTCGATCGCGGAAGGTTGTTGACGCATCCAAGCCAAGGATCATTCGAGCACCTGCATAATTGAATCTCGACACAGCGTGGCATTTGACTCCCCTCCCCCCCCCCTCCTCTATCCTTCTCTTGAGAAAATGCATTCTCAGTTCGCTCAGATCGTTTTATCGATGCACTCTTGTTACACGTGATACAACGTAACGCGCATCGTTACGTGTCACGGAGAGAAAGAGAGATATATATCAGCAGAGATTATCGTTTATCTGGAGAATTATCGCCGCGAGTCGAGATCGCCGGCGATTAGGTCGATTATTAATTATATAGCGTCGTCCGCTATATCGACAAAAGGGGTCGGTTACATCATCGACACTCCCGCTCCGCAGGATCATTCTGTTTCGTTCTTCCCGTCCCGTGTGCTCCTCGCGCTCGGCACGTCTACTTTGTAGCTCCTTGCCCAATGACACCGCGGCGCGATTGCGCCATTATAATCGCGAGTCTCCGACCGGCTGGCTTTTTCATCGTACAATTAGCGACCGAAACTCGAGACGCAATCGCGATTGCGCAGAATCCGACACAGTTTCTCGATTCTGTCTGCAAACGCCGCGCCGCGCCGCGCCGCCGCCGCGACTTCCGCGTGGCAGCAGCCGACCGTGCAAGCTTCAGAGTCGTTTACGGCCCGGTAATTTACGCTCAGGTTGTCGAAAACGTTACTTCCCTCATGGTGGTTCGGTGAATTCACCATTGGGCTTTCCCCCGCGCGCTGTTTGTAGCCGCCGAAGCTGCCAAAGCACGCGTATATAATTACTCGGTAATTATCGCGTGCTTTCGAAATGCGTTGTATCGAGACACAAAATGCAAAACTTTATACACGCGTAACAAAAATGTGAAATAAAAGCGAAGAAAGAGAAAGAAAGCGGGGATCGTCGAGCGGCGAACGGCGTCGCCTTGACAAAATGGACAATTCCTCGGCGAAGGTAAATTGCGTAGCTCGCTTCACGCTCCTCATTTCGAAGTAGGGTGCCGTCGATTTTTATATTCGCACGCGCTTCTTCGATATGTGTTTCTCGCTTCCGTCGGGTCGAAGGTGAGGATAAAACGAGGCGACTGTCTCCTCCCGGATTGGCCCGGTGGAATTTATCGCGCGACGTTCCTCGCGTTTTAGTGACGTCAGAATCGCGTAGAGGCAGTCCCGTTCCGTTATGTCTCCCCCGCCCCCGGGAGCATTGTGGGAATCATCCGGTTTGAGCATCACCTCCATTGCCGCCGCCGCCTCTCTCTCTCTCTCTCTCTCTCTCTCTCTCTCTCTCTCTCTCTCTCTCTCTCTCTCTCTCTCTCTCTCGCCTCTCGGCGGCGGCGGCGGCGGCGGCGGCCTCCACCTCGGTATTCTATCCACCTGCTTTTCAACGACCTACCTACGTGCATCTCCCGCACATGCACGAACTCGCGCACTCTGCTCTCCGCTCTCGTTATTTTCGCCACGTTTTATCGGCGACAACTGCTGAATCGAGCAGCCCTTCGAGCCCGCTCGAGACCCGCGGAAAGATTCCCATAAGTTTTCTCGAAACAGGAAAACGGAATTGTCGCGTACAGGCTGGTTGTCGTGGAATATGTCACGTGTGACCGAAGACGTAGAATACCGATTGCGTCGGCAGTCGTGAGAGGAAACGATTTTTGCTTGCCATAAAACTGCCGGGATTATGTTATTATTAATGTATGAACGCTGTGTGTGTGTGTGTGTGTGTGTGTGTGTGAGAGAGAGAGAATGTGTCGAAAAACTTTGATGATTTTTATCTCTTTCGCCAACAGCGAAATAATCGGTGGAGAAGGAGACAGCGGAAAGAATTTTATTTCGGCGCAGCGAGGAGAAAAACGCGAACGCGGCGCTTCATTCGCGATTTATAATTATCCTCCTTTCCACACACACACACACACGCATGTACACACGTACAAAATTAATCTATGCCGCACGGGTATGCATATATATAAGCGCGCGGCAGATAAGATATTTATACGTAGCGGTATGACCCGAATGCATGCGTTAGCAAGTATGTCACTTGACTTCCTATGAGCAGGAATGCTCCTTCGTCGTCTTCTTTCGCCTCGCCTCGCCGCGCCGGGGAAGTCGACGTCCCGCTCTTCAATTGAGTCTCGCAGCGTCGTGAGAGACGATCGAGACGTCAGTCAAGTGGGATGAGCAAAGGGACCACCTAGTGTTTCAGGAAACGATCAACGCGCCGTCGGCGCGTCTGATCTCCAGAGATCGCGCTCTGGGGAGAGCGGGTGAGCTTGAATAAGTGCAACGCGCGCGCGCAACATTGAACGGTACCGTCGTCGAGCGCGCGCACCGCTGTGCGTTAGGAATAAAGCGGTATTAGACGAGAGAGAAGAGAGATTTTTTTATCCCTCTCGCCGGTCGTGTACACGTCGGGCGCGCGCGCGCGCGCGCGCGCTATCGGGCGGAATTGTAGGAAGGCGGAGAGACGCGAGAGGCACGACAGAGACGGAGAAAGAGGAATCGGCGGCTGTGCGAAGGACAGAGACGGAGAAGCTGGAGGACGTGATTTGATAACACGGCATCGATCCAGGTTCCCAGGATGCCTTCCTCTTTTCTCTCCGTCTCCGTGTGCACCCTCGTCGGCGCTCGCCACCCTCCGCTCTGTTTCTCCGACTACGATGCCGCAACCAGCCGGAACTGTAAATACCGGCGACGTCGGTCCGTCGCTCCTCTCTCCCTCTCTCTCTCTCTCTCTCTCTCTCTCTCTCTCTCTCTCTCGCTCTCTCTCTTGCTCTCGCGCGCTCCTCTTGCCCCTACGGCTGCGGGTCGGCCACCTACACCTCCTTCTCTCCCTGTATGTTCGCAATTCCCCGCGCTCTTCCCCCGCTCGCCGTTCGCGCAGAATCCCCGATAAATTCCCGTCACCGGGGTTATTCCGACCGCGCCGCGAAAATATGCGGCGCGCGTGGCGCCGTTAATAAGCGCGCTATATCATTGCGAGAAATTATGCGCGGCTCACATCTGAGCAAACATCCACGAGACGGCCGAGCTCTCGACGCGGCCGAGTCTCTCGATCATACTCGCGGCTGCATTCTCAGATGCGCGCGCGCGTTATCTCTCAATCTGTCTCACTCGGTCGCAGAGACGTGGAAAAGTACCGACGATCAATCCTGACGAGAATTCACTCGAGAATCTGTGCTTTCGCCGCGGGCCTTAATCAAACATGCCTAATGTCAGATTGCTGCGCGTTTCTCACCCGGAGAAATCGTGTCGTCGATTTCCTTCTTGCTCGCTCTCTCTCTCTCTCTCTCTCTCTCTCTCTCTCTCTCTCTCTCTCTCTCTCTCTCTCCCTCTCTCTCTCTCTCTGTCTCTCTGCGTTTCTTACCTGCGTCTCAGATACAAACTTAGCATCCGGCCAGATAATTAGTTCATGATAACGTATCGAATATCGATTAATGATAGCATCGCAGATGCAACTTCCTCACGGTGCCCCGCTTTCCCCGAACACACCGCGGTGGTATCCTCCGGGTCAGAAGGAGTGAAAAGTAAGTAGTAAGTGTCGTTCTCTCCAGCATTCCTCGAACAAGGACTTGAGGGATATCGAGTTATTATTAAATCAGTGCGCGATGCGGTGCGAAGGGCCGCTCGCCTTTGGCTGCTTCCTTAATCTTCCTTTAGCTAGCAACTGGAAATTTTACGCGGGGTTGTCTCAAAGGCGGAAGTAAGGTTTTCTGCTCATTTCGACCCCTTCTGTATCCGCACCCGAGCTCTGCCGCGCGTTTTGTGACGGACATCTCTGTATAGAGGTAGAGTTGCCAAATCCAGAAGTTAATATCACCGGACATTTCTTCTTTGATAAATTTGGGTAAGAACCCAAAGCGGACTGAACCGGATAGAAATAATAATCATAACGTTATATTAAATACAAAATGTGACAAGAATTTATTTACAATATTAATTTCCAAACAATTTTATAAACAAGATTTGACTGAATAAAATAATAGACTATTATTTTTTCAATATATATGGAATGATGGATCGGCAGATAGATCATCTACTAGATGGCTTCTCGTGGCGCTCGATCGTTTGTAGGCGCTTGAGACGGAGAAATGTTGCTAAAAAAAATCGGAACTCTCGTTTCATTGATCGGATATGATTCGAAAACCGGACATATGACGTTCGGTTTGACGACTTATTAACCGGACACTGGACAAGACTTCTGAAAACCTGACAGTCCGGGTCAAAACACCGGGCAGTTGGCAATCCTATATACAGGGCGTTCCAAAGCAGTCGACTGAAACTCGTAAGAATACATTTGCGCGCGCGGGGATGCCGGGGGCAGGGAGAGGAAGAGCGGACGTTCGCAAGCGGGAGAATCGCGCGGAATACGCATAACCGGGATATCTCGGGCAGTATCCTCGATAAATTCCCCGTCGCCGGGGTTATTTCGGACGTGTCGACCCCACGGAAATATCCGGCGCACGTGGTGCCGTTACGTCGGACGTCCGTGCGGATGGCGCGCGGTGTTACGTCCGCGACAGCGCGCGCTCCTGCGCGAACCTCGCTCGAGGCGATCGGCGGCAGCGACGACGACGACGACGACGACGACGACGACGACGACGACGACGATGTCGGTGGCGACGGCGGTCAGGAGAGAAGTCTATTAATAGACGCGGCCGTGCGCGCGAAGAAGCCCGACTTTTCATTTCCTGCTCGTTACCGGCGCTCGACCGCGCGCGCGGGGGTCGCTTTTGTTTCGTCGAGGATATGGCAAAAACTGCCAATGCTTGCGGCGCGGCGCGGCGGAGATGCACGCTGGATGAAATTCAACAAAAAGCGATAACGTCGCAGCGCGCGGGAGTCGCGGGGACCGATCACACTCGAGGTGCCAGCGAGTGACGCTCCGTCGCGTGTCGCGAACGCGGATAATAATAGATGATAACGGTGAACATTTTGAGTCACACTCGTATTTGATCGTGTCGATATGAGTAAACAGCCGGCAACCGAGGCGAGCTCAGATTAAACCGTAGCCTGGGGCTTAATTATCGGCGCGCTGGAAAAGCGAGACGCGTCCTGGCATTGTGCAACACGCACGACTGAGCATGCAAGCGAGTCGATCAATCGAACGACTTTGCGAGCGCCGCGCCGGTTTTTTCCGCGTTGTCGCCGAACGTCACGATGCCGCGCCGCGCCGGTCAGCCGGATGTGTCCGTTCACGCAAGACGTGAAACTTTGTACTTTTGATTGGGCGTTTTAACGGGGCGAGCTCGTACGCACATTGCGCGCGTGCGTCTCTCGGGTGCGTCGTCGCGCCGAGCGGGAAAACGGCTTCGCGCGCGCGCGCGCGCGCGTACTTTGAGATTCGCTGCATCAGCGATGAGATTCGCAAGATGAGCGGGTCGCGTGTTGCAGGCCGCGATTAAGATGTGCCCCGTAAAGATGCGCGATCGAGACTCGCTAAGTAGCGCGGTCGCAAAAACGCACTTATCTTAATTCCGCGGCGCGCGCTTATCGCTAATCGCCGTGTGTTATTAAATCGTCATCTCGCGACGCGAAAATGACAGCCGCGCGTCGCGGGGGCTAAATATCAGAGACTCACGGGAGCGCGAGCAGACGAAGCGCGCGCGGGATTCTGTAAGCCGAGAGCAAACACTCGGCTCGATCGGCTAATTGCAATATCATATCGCGCGGCGTTAACGAAGCGAGGCCTGTCACTCGCAGCATCGTCGTCTCCCGTCTCGCTCGTTTGCTCATCGTTGTCGTTGCGACGCAAGACTCGCGAGCCGCCAGTAATTGTCCCGCGCTGACTGAGCGGTAAAAGGAAAATGGGAAAAACAAAAGAGACAATGGACTCCCAACGCGACGTCGACGGCATATCTCTTTCCGCGCCTCTCAATTTCCTCCTGATCGCGCAATTTCGAGGTCGTCGAGGAAAATGACCGGAGTGGCTGGCCGTTGAGAGCGCGCTCGGTGAATTCCGATGAATCCCGAGCCTGCCTGACGGTAGGGATGCCGATTTCTTTTCCAAACAGATCGATTGGAAGATCGATCCGAATCACGAAGAAAAGAATCGGTTTGTAAAGAGTCGACTGCAGAAAATCGACTTGAATGCGTGTAAAGTGCACCACGCATTAAATTATACTACCTGTCAAAGTTCTACACTCTAAAGTAGACCTGCAATTCATATGAAGCTTAATATGAATTAAAGAAATTAAACAAATGGTACTCTTTTGGTTGTGTTGTGTGTGGTCACAACAAGGTAGAAAAAGATCTTTATGTTAAGGATTCAAATAGTTTGATCAAACATCCATCAAGGGTTTTTAAACGTTATTAAGTAAGAAATCACGTTTACTATTGTATGCATATACATATGTATGTAATATATACTATTATATGGAGCGGCTGTGATTGGTTCGCGCGTTCCGTTCCGCTGAAAATTTTCGCCCATGGGACGTATCGGGCTAAAGGCAACGTAATGTGCATCGTGCAGCCATTAAGTGAGTTCAGATATTGCAACTAAAGAGAATGAAAAAAAAAAAGAAAAACTATATTACTAGTAGAAACTGAAAAAATCGTGTTGACGATTCTCAGAATTTATCAGATCGATCCTTGAGTCGGTTCAGTTCCAGAAAGTCGATCTTTCAGGCTCCGATTAATCGATGTCCGATTAAGTCGATTTAAAATCGGCATCCCTACCCGACGATATTTTCTCGAGAGACCGCAGCGACACGACGAGCTGCTGCCGAAAGCTCAAAGGCTACGGACGAGCGATTAAGCGCAACTTAATCGCTGCAAAGTCGATCGCGTGCGCGGCCGCGTCTTGTTTACGTTCGTTATCCTGAGTGAAAGTTGCCTCGCTCGCGCTCGAGCTGGCTCTGGCTGGATAGCTAACGCCGTCGCGGCTTCGTACATGTGTGCGAGCGACGAATGCAGGCTCGACGGCGGCTTGTGCACACACAAGCGGAGCCCGAATCGCGCCGTGAACTTTCTTTAATCTAGTTTGAAAGTGACGAGAGTGTCCGTTTGCCTTTGCCCCGCGCACCCCGCGCGCGCGACAGCGCGACCGGCCACCGGCGAAGTGAGATTGTTTGCTCTGCGCGCGCGAGATAAAACGCGAGAGAGAGAGAGAGAGAGACGGGGGTCGTTAAAACAGCGAACGACTCTGCGCGCGTATCGCTTTTGTCTGACGAGTCACGACGGACCGTCGCGTCGTGTCGCGCGCGCGGCTTGTACGAAAATAATTTTTCCTCTCGGCCGCGGCGCGGCGGCCGGAGAAGCGTCGAGCTCGGCTCGCGAAAATGCTCGTCTCGTCGTCCCCGCGCGCGATAAATTGATCGACGGAGGGAGAATCGGCGGACTGTAAATTACGGCCGGGTTATTGAATTATCAGCCGGCGAGACAACTTGCGTCGCACGCGGAATGCGAGCACCGGGCGATTGCTTTCAAGGCGACAAGTGGCCTGGCCAATGAACCGCGACCCCCGTCGCTTGGCCCCGCGCGACGTCGTCGACGGGTCGACTTCGCTCCCGCGAGCGGGGACGTGTTGTCGCTGCGCCGACTGAGAGAGAGAGAGAAAGAGAGAGAGATTTGGAAGCGCCGCAGCCGACGTCGAATTTCGCCGTTCGGATCGCGATAGCCGCGCTCTCATCGTGGGTACATCGCGAAAGGGGGGAGACAAAGGCGCTCGCGCTGTGGTAACGCGTTGTTACCGGATACGTGCGGCCGAGTCGTGCTCGCGCCGCGCTAAACATTAAACATTACAATAGCGCGCGCATAACAATAACAAGCGCGAGCGAGCGATTCGCGTTTTTCCAAGCACGCGGAAGCCAGGCGTCGTGACGTCGCGAGTCGAGCGGCAGCATCGATCGCTCGCGCGCGACTGTGGATCATTCCGTAATTAGATTAGCGGACGTTTGACGACTTTGAACGTGTGCGTGTCGCGACGTTGGAGTGTTCTCTATTACGTCGTTTAAACTCGCGTCCGTGAGACGCGCCACGGCGTATTTCCACGCCGATAAACAGACGCGCATCGATCCGATCAGCTCGGCTCGGCTCGGCTCGGCTCGGCTCGACCGTGTAATCACCGCCTCGCTGTCATCTGACAAGATTATCCGACGAGACTGTATCATCTGAAAATAATGGGCGCGCGAGTGCTCTCGCTAATTGTGCGAGCCGTAAGCGAGTCATTCGCGCTGTCAAACGCGGCTGTCAGAGGGTATACCGTGCGGATGTTATCTCCGTTGCTGGATCTTTTTCCTCCTTCTCTTCCCGCTTTCTCCTCGTCCCGCGAAACCGAGACCGCTATCTTTGACCCGTTTCAGACCGCGAGGAGGACGCGAAGAAGGAGGAGCCATCGAAAGATAATGCGGCGAATGCAATTCCGAGTTGGACGGCGCTAAATAGCGCTTGAAAAGCTTGACCTCGGATAACAGCCCGATAACTACGCCCTCCCCGCGCCCCCCGCCCCGCGATCCCGCAAGCTTCCTGCGCGCGCGAGACTCCTCGCCGCAGATCCCTCCGGTCTCTTCGTCAAGTGTAGTCGCGCACGAGCACCGTTACCTGCGGTCGGTATGTCCTTTCGAGAACGCAGGTGAGGAGAGAGAGAGAGAGAGAGAGAGAGAGAGAGAGAGAGAGAGAGCGCTCGATCGCTAAAGACTGTCGTGTCGTGTTTTCACGTCCTCGCCGTGCATTTGTTCGGCACTGGACGCGCGTCCGGCTGCGATCGTCGGTTTCGCACCTGACACGAAAATGCCGCGGGAACGGCCGAAGGAAACGGTACGAACGTGCCCGGCAACACGTCGACGAGCTGTCGCAGTCTCGCAGGCCATCGCGTGGAAGGCTGTGTCGTGGAAAGTCGCCGGAGGCGCGAGGCGAGAACTCGCCGCTTCTGTCTCTCGCTTGATCAGAGTAGTCGAAATGACGCAATTCCGCAGTCGCGAATGAAAATCCCCCGGGGCGAGGTGGCTGCGCGACTTTCGAGCGCGCCTCGACCGCGCCACGTAGAATGCCATTTGCCCGTGCTCCTTGTCGCTATATTGTCGCCGTAGAAGGGGTCCTTTTGCCGGCTCGCGGCCTTGATCTGCCATCTGCCTCTATATTGCGCGTCCGCCGCGCCGTTCTGTTCATCGCCGTCGCCGTCGTCGTCGTCGTCGTCGTCGTCGTCGTCGTTGTTTCGCGTTCGATGATTATGACCTTCCACGCTGTATATTTTTGCCGATCCTCGCGTCTTCCTACACCCGTTCCATTAACTTGCCATTAACCGGTCGAGATTTAGTAATTAAACGCCGGCCGGCGCGCGAGCTGCCGCAAACGCTGTTGAATTAAGTTGACCGCAGATTGTGCGCGCGTGAGAAAGCGAGCGAGCGAGCGAGCGAGAGAGAGAGAGAGAGAGAGAGAGATTTTGGCACACACATAAAAAATCGTGATCGTGGCTCGCATTACGCGCGACTAAACAAGCTCTCGAAATTGGTCCGAAATTGCTGGTTGAAAGAAATGAGGGTATTTCTCAGTGCACTTTCCGGGATGAAGAGAAGCAAGCGCCGCGGACTCGCGGTTTAATGCGAAATTATTAACATGCTCTCTATGATCTAGATTCCGTAATCTCGCGCTGACGTTGGAATCATTCTCATCTGATTAGTCCGTTTTATTTTTATCGCTCGCGACGTTGTCATCATCGTCGTCGTCGTCGTCGTCACCGTCGTTGGCGGCGGCGGCGGCGACGGCGGCGCGATCGGACAGGAATCATGCTATTGGTCACGAATTATTGCGCGTATTCGCCCGTGAGAATTAATTATGATCACTTCGTGGCTACTCGATGTAATATGGAAGATTGCATTGTGCCGCGCACAAAGGGAGAACGGCGGTCGTTAAATTAGCGGCGCGCCGTCAAAGGGTTAACGCGCCGTGCCGAGACAAAAATACACGGCAGATTTCCGCGTACAAATCTCCCACCTCCACCGCGCGTTTCCTCGAATTTCCGGTACAGGTTCGCCGATCGTAGGGAGGGGAGGGGAGGAGGCGGCCGGGCCGAAAGAGAAACGAGGTCGAAGAGCGAGTGAGCGCTTGTGAGCGAAATTTTCCGAGATCCTCGAGCCGCTCGTTAGAGGCAAAGAACAAAGCGTGTTTACAGAAGCGTAAAGAAGATTCGACATTAGAAACGTGCCGAGCAGCCAGTCTCTCTGCGGCGCGTATCGACACCGTCGCGCCGCGCCGCAGACATCGCGATGACATCGCGGCGCAGCGTAAACGGCCGTAGGATACGGCCTCGACCTCGATGTCGCTCGTGGAAGGAGCGCGCGAGGTTTTCGCCAGGCGCGTAAATAACGCGGATACCGGTCGCGCCGGGGCCAAAGGTCCCGACTCGACAGATTGACGAATCGATTTCTCCGCGGTGGGAGTCGTTTCACGCGGCGAGGCGATCGGCCCGTTCGATCGCTGAATAGAAAGAGAGATGGGGGAAAAGGGTGGCATGTACGGGGTGTTCGAGAGTGACGCGCGCGCGCGCGCGCGCTTTCAAGCTTCCTCGTGGGGACAAGCTCGCTTGTCAAATCGTCTGCGATGGAATCGTCGAACTTTGAATTCGTGAGTCGATCGCGAGCGTTTCCGGCGGAATTCAAAGTCCGCCGGAGCGCGGAACGAGAGCTCATCGCTCTCGGCTCGTTGCTCGCGGATTTCGCGATTTCGCGCGAGCGGAGCGATTCGATTTGGAGGTGAGCCGCGGTAACGTGTGTATACAAAGTCGCGCGTTGAACAGCGTCGCGGACGCGCTGAGAGAGCGCGAGCGCTCGGAAAAGTGCGACCGGGACACCCTGTATGCACGCGCGGGTGCGAGAGGGTGACGGGAAAGAGTGGATGGAAGAGACAAGGGGGAGAATGAGCTTCGGCGGGGGACTGCTTTTGCTTGGAAGGTAAATGAGCCTCTTCAAGGAGAGAGAAATGCTCGCGACTCTGTCTTCGTCGCGCTCGCGCACGCTCACTCACACGTACGGGCGCGCGCGCGCGCGCGTGTATCCGCTCGCCAATATATATTTAGCGTGCGCGGCATTTCGCGACCCACATACTCAACGGGAGGCAGAATGTCTCGGTAAGCCTCTGAGGTCGTACCACTTCGCCTGCGACGGCGACGAAGGCGTTGTTGCCTCTTTGCGTCGTCGTAACGTCGTAACGTTCGATTACGACGGCGGCGGCGCGTCGAGTGCTCGAGACGAGAAATCGGCGCGCCGCGGCGGAGTGAGCGCCGCGCGTTAACGCGCGCGCTCAGAACACGTCCGTGTTGTCGCGAGATTATTGTTCGGCCGTTGAAAGCGGATCCGGCGAAACGAATTTGTCGATAAACAAAGAGGGCCGTTTTACGCGGAAAACGGATTAATCCTTTGACTGCGCGCTTCGGAATATTTCATGCGCGTCCGGCGCGCGCTCGCCCTTTGTCGAGCTTTCCGTGAATTACGCTTAAAGCAGTTTACCGACCGCAATATCGCGCACGCGTATCGCGTGTATATCAGTTAATCAGCGCCCCTAATTTCAATCCGCCTGTGGGCCAAATTGATCTCTTGTAAATTGATCTATGCTGATGCTTTCGCTCTTTTTATCGACGCCGTTATCCGCGGGGAAGAATAGGCTGCCCCCGCTGCCGCGACGAGCGATTGTATTTTTCTTCTTTCTTCGTATATCGGTATTATCTCCAAGGAGCGATATTTTCTTGATAATAGTCTCGAAATTGATATACTCATCGCCCCAGAAATTCTGGGGAAGCTTATTGGCGCGCACTCGAGAGAAAAGAACCTCCGCAAAAAGTGCCCGTTTTTTCAGTCCTCGATGTTTAAATTAAATTTTATGCGAAATGATGGCTCATGATAAGGCATTAATCATAAAAAAGCTTTACATTGAGCATACGATTGCTTTCAGAGTGGTCACTGCTTACTGGAGGAAGTTTGACACTAATATTTTTAGTTTTATCGCACGAATTTTTGCGAAATTCAGTATCTATGGGTTCTTTAGGATGCTTATTGCGAATTCGATGTCAGATTTAAAAAATTCAAGATGGCGGATGTAATATAGCGGACACAAATAGTGAAACAATTATTTACTTTTATTAAAACTGTTATGTTGTGATATAATGATTTAAAACCGATAACTTCAGAACTGAATTTTTAGATAACCTTCATATTATTGGATATAATGATGTGCAATTGTAAAGAGTCACGGAAACTGCAATGAAAAAGCACGTCTGCAATGAAAAAGCTTCAAAATATAACAAATAAAACTATTATAACGTTATTCTTTATGCGTCATGTAACGTATTAATTTGAATTTGATATTTTTTTTATGAAAAAGCAATAAAAAAAATACTTTTTCCACTCAAAAATTGCCGTTGAAAAAATTACTTTCGAAAACCTAATAGAAAATTCGCAATCAGCTAGCCAAAAAAGTCACATAACATAACAGTCCCAATAAAAGTAAATTATTGTTTCACTATGTGTGTCCGCCATGTTGCACCTGCCATCTTGAATTTTTTAAATCTGACATCAGATTCATAATCAGCGACTCAAAGAACCCGTAGATACCGAATTTTGTAAAAATTCGTGCGATAAAGCGTTATTAGTGTCATACTTTCTTTTAGTAGGTAGTGACCACTTTGACCCTCTACATCTTTGAAACCAATCGTATGCTCAACGTAAAACTCTTCTGTAATTAATGTCTCATCATGAACTATTATCTTTTGGCACGAAATTCGATTCCAAAATCGAGGACCGAAAAACGGGCAAAAAATCGACGGAGGTTCTTTTATTCCCTTCTCGAGAAGGGATTACGAAACTCGCGCTCTCTACATAGGAAGTGTAAACCGAGTTTTTGAGATATCAAACTTTTGCTGGGTCTCAGAATGTACTTTGAGATGCTTACGATGAACTGACGATAGATATTCGCGGATGTCTAAACTTCGTGAGAATACTAGAAGCAGGCGGCGTTCATACGTACACGAATGCAGTGTGCATCTTTTCTCGCAACAGAAACGTGTCCCGTGATTAACATGGCATTGATGCTTGATGATGGATTGGCTGCTTCCAGAACGAAAGCAGCAGGTATCCGTTCTTCGATCATTATCTTTAAACCGGAAAGGAAAGGACCGAAACTTTTGTCAGTCGAAGGGTCGAAGGAAACCCGTTGTATCCTTGTTAGAAGGAATTTTTCCTTTTAAAATTCCTCGACGAAAGACACAGGATGTCGAGTTAACAATGAAAGTTGTGCGAGCTTATAATCCGAAAGGCACGAAAGTCATTAGTCGCCGGCTTGTTGTTGGCAGATTGCGACCCGAAGCCTGTCGTGTCCGATCGACCCTCGAGCACCCTTGCGGGATCGCGAAGGTTTTGCGAGACGAAAAGCGGTTTACATCAGCTCTTGCTGCATTGAGAAAAGAAGCGCCTGACATTTGCAACTATACATAATTGCACACACGGTGAAAGAATCCTAGTCAAGAGAACCATTTTCATCACCGCGGCATCGCAGTGATGACAAGCTCGCGCGCGCGCGCGCGCGCGCAATAATATTGCCGCAATTATTTTCCCACTGGAACTCGACGCCGAAGATAGTCGTAAACATTAGCCGTGAGCGACACGAGCAATTTCTTCTCCTCCGCGAGATTGCTCGGCGTCACAGGTGACGCGAGCGACGCGAATTAGCGGGCGAGGCGAGCTTATATAATCCGCGAAAGGCGCGTTAAAATAATTAGTAAGATAATTGCAAAGTCCGCAGTGTGTCGTCCTCGATCCGACGCTTGGACGGCTCAGCTGGGTGCCCTTGCGCGCGGCGGAGCCGAAGTCGGAGCTCGTACTTGACTAGGAGGAGAAACAGTGACTCATTGGCGAGGGGAGGTCGGCTAACCAGCGCTAAATCACTCTCTCCGGTAGCACTGATGTAGATGCATTATCTCGCTGACCCTCGTCACTCGTTTCGCGCATCTGTGCGTGACTGCGATTTACTGGCAATCGATAAGGGCTATAGAAATTTCACGAACTGTCCGCGCGCGGGCTTCGCGAAATATTGCACGAGTCCGGCGAGAGGGCAAGTTAGCAGCCGCAAGTTACGCGCGGCTCCGCGAGCGCAGCGCTCCGGGCTGGTCGTAAACCGCGCACGCATCAATTATGCACGCCGTGTTCCCCTCGGCGAAATTGGACCACGACGCGGCGAGAAGCGGCGCGGAGTCGTCCACGCGACATCTTCTCTGTCAAGAGTATCGCGTGAAATATATACACTCTCGCGCTCACTCTCTCGTCACTCACGACGACTCAGACGGCAGACTCTGGCGTGTCTCTGTCCGCCTCGCTGGACACAGCTCCGAGATGTTCGGTGATATTTTTATCGCACGCGCGGCGCGTTTGCACGGCGATAGTGCGACAGTGTGTGCGCGGTCGTAAAACGGATAATGTCGCTAATGCCACTTGCGCTTGACTTGCGCCGCCACCGCGTCAAAGCGTTAAATTGCCAGTAATCAGTTCGAGAGAGGCACGCACGGCGCGACGAAAATCTATCGCCGCCGGCGACGGCGGCGCGGCCGGCGATTTACGTCGCGAGTAAATAACATTTTATTCCGACCCGACAATGCGCGCGCCTCGTCCCGACGCGATTACGCAAACACGCCCGTCGCTCGCGCGCGGGCTTCTGTCGCGAAAATAGTACAGATTACACTGGCGCGTTCTCGCGGCTTGAAAAAAAAAATCACAATAAACGTGTAACAATGGGACGGGACACGAGCGTCCATCATGAAACGGACGACTCGACTCGTGCGAGCCGCGACTCATAAATACGGGTCCATTGTTTCCCGTCGAAATGTTCCGTGCGCTTCCTTTAATTGATTTCCCACGCATCTGCCGTTGCCGCTGCGCCGCTGCGGCTGTAAACCAATATAGGGATTTATCGGCGGGAGACGCGCGTATTGCCGAACCGATGCGCGCGCGCGTTGTCCTAAACTATTTAAGCGCGTCGCCGACGACTGGGAATTAAGCATTCCCGGAGGCAATCAAGGTCTCGTGTACCAAATTCAAATTATCCAGTTACGCCGCCGTGTCGATCGTTTTTTCCGCGAGGTCGAATGAATATTAAGAAGCATCGCGCCGAAGCGCCAGTCGAAAGATCTCATCTCCTCCTTTCATCTGTCTCTCTTTCTCTCTCCCTTGTTTTTTTTCTGTTTTTTTTTTTTTGTATACAACGCATTTAAAAAAGAGTTCCAGATTTACAGGGTAAACGATACTCCCGTTATACTGAGTAAAAAATGCTTGGCAAACGTGATCGATAGATCAAGCCTTTGAATAATAGGACTCGGTCGTTTTTTTCGCGCAAAGCTCTCCAGATTCGAGTCTCGCGAGATTCCGCGGTCTCGGGTTGGACCAAACGGTAATGGCGAAATTGACTCGAATTTATCGAGTTCTACCGCGCATTCTCACGAGTGAATGAGGCGAGTCTCGACTCCGCGCAGCTCCGATGTTGATATCGCCGACTTTCTCGTCATCGTCGTGCCACGTCGCGATCGACCCGAGTCCGCCGAGGTGGAGCTGCATCAATTGATTTTCCGTGCGAGCCACATGTCGTCGATACAACATCTATTATGCGAGGACGACGCGAGGCGGGGGAAACCAGCCGGCCGATTTATGTAATATGTAAACCAATCGGCACTTAGCGAAGTCGAATGAAACAGCGGCCGCTGTTGGTCTCTCTCGATCGGTGTTTATCGGCGGGAGAGATTCCGGGAGAGCGATGTGTTTTGCGCGCTCGTTACGCTCCAACGCTGTTGTTATGAAAGTGAACATTGTCGTTTGCGATGCGCGCCTGCGATCGCAGCTGCCCATCACGCGTCGCGCCGATGTGACTTACGCGTCTTCCTTTTGTCTCCCCGCAGATTCGTCGAACGACGAATCTGAGCGAATTCGATTCGGAGGAGTCGCAGCGGATTTTTAAATTACGCGCGCGCACGTTTAGATATTTTCTTAGATATTCTCGCGGAGAGAAGAATGGGCAACGAGGGAGAAGAACAAGCCGTCGCGCGACGACTCTTCGCGCGTGTACGCGTTACATTATTTACAATCCGAAAACATTCTCTTTTTATACCGCTTCGCCGAAGTGATTCAGCGCGTTGCTCGTGAAAGTTATAGCTTCTCGTGCCCACTTGGTTACAACTAGCGGCGTATATGTTCTCGTCCGGGCATAAACATGGCGATTATTCCGAGATGCGTGACAAAGAGATCATCTCGCCTACAGACGGCGGTAGCTTGAACAGAAATGTCAATATTTTGAGTAAATATTAAAGACGGAGTAATCTACGGCAAGCGGCAGCCGGCGCGATTCATTGAGCTGTGCGTTCTCTCTTTCCCCCCCCCCCCCTCCCTCTATATACATCTCCTTCTCTCTTTTCGTGATTAATATCGACGATATATATTGTGCGGTTATTGCGAGGTGCCGCAAAGCGGACGAGGGGCGAAACGCTCGTGAGAGAGACGAGCGGTGTAGATATTTATGGCTCATGTCCTGGCGAAGCTCTAAAATTCCTTATTTACGGACTGATGATACCGCGCGTGTAATCCGCGGAGATTCGCGCGACCGCTGCCTGGATAAATCGCCAGCCGCGCTGACACGAGCAGAGTTGGATCGAATAATTTCGACACATCGCACACCGGCGCTCGTTTGACAGTCGATACTCCTCTCTCTCCCGGGTCTGCAAAAAGCACGCGCGGATCAGCCTCCTCGGCTGATAATAGCGCCGTCTCATCGTGATAACGAATTGACGCGGTCTGAACTCTGTAACCCCGCGGTCGCGTGTATCAAGGACGGAGAGTTGAGATACCGCGACTTCTTCTTCTGAATAATTACATCGGAATACAAAAGTCATGTGTGAGATATTAGGCTCTCGGGGGAATGTCTTTCTGTAGCGGATTTCGTGCCGATTCTCCTCCCCCCCCCCTCCCTCCCTCTCTCCCTCTCTCTCTCTCTCTCTCTCTCTCGCTCGCGAGCACGGCACCCGAGGGCTCAGGTCGTTCGTCAGCCGGAAGGAACGCTGGAGCGAAAGTCGCGTTCGTGTTTCGCGACGAATTTCTCCGCGGCGAAGAATTCCGTGAGGCAAAAGTTGACCCAGTTAAGGTTCGCCTAGAACGATCCAATTATCGAGGATGCGTAATCGCATTATCCGCGATTCCACGATTACCACCACGTGGTGGCGGGGGCGGTCGGCCCCGTAATCGTCGTCGGTCATCTAAACACGACGACGACGATGACGACGACGACGACGACGAGCATTCTCCTAATCCCCAAGAAAACCGGGATTCAGCCGGGGTGCCACGCGTCGGGGACCTTCCGACAATGCCCCGGACGTTAATTGCGCTTCGCTACGCGCACCGAGATAATATCGTCAATGCCGTCAAACGAGGGATGCTTGAGCTAACGCCGAGGGTAGAGAGCCGAATGGGGTTTTAACGTCGTATATTCTTGGCAGTGACAATGATAATCATAATATCACAATACCATACAATTAATTGATATTTATAATAATGATTGTGCAATCGTCGATCAGCTCTTGTTACGATTAACGAATGAAAAGTTGGTCGCGCGCGAACGTCGTAATTATCACACAGAACGTTAGAGAGACAGAGACAGAGACAGAGAGAGACAGAGAGAGACAGAGAGCCGTATCTCGCGCCTTCTCGCGGCGATCCCTCCGAGAGGGAATCGATAACCGGCTATTACCGGAGATAAACGACGCATCGAGCAAAAGCGACGTTATCCCATTCGTTGTACGCGTATTACAGCGCCGGTATCAATACCGTATGGGGGGGTATCGTGAGCACCCCCAGACGCGCGGAGGAGCCGGGCGTAGAGCCTCGGCCTCGTCGTCGGCGTCGCCGGCGACCGATACGTCGATATCAGCGACGCGATTACGGTCGCGCCGGCGATAGTCGCGTGTGTCGACGCTACTGCTAATAATACTCTCGCCGTTTACCGTCGTGGGCAGGTCTGCGGCGGTGGTACTGGCTACTAATACTACTGTTACTACCACCACCACCACCACCACCATCACCAGCACCACTACTACTATCGCTACGCTACGTCGCTGCGACGACCAATACGAGAATGCGCTTGCCACCGTCGCCGGTTCTCTTCGTCGGCACGTTGTAGCTACGTCGTTTACCATCGCGAGGATTGCCGTCAGACCTCCGAGGGGGAGCGAGGGTGTAGTAGAGCGCTAAAGGCTTGCGGGGCGCGCGGGGAGGGTAGGGAAATGAGAGGGAGGAGGAAGCTGAGTGGCACAGTTGGAAATGTAGAGACGCTATTCGGTTGTATACTTTGGTCCTCCCTTTTTCTTCGGCTAAAAGTGTAATTCGCGCGATTCCGCGTGCGCGACTTATCGCTAGTTATCATCTCGCTCTGTGCGTTTAATCGCGTCTGCGCGGTCGGATTGTGTATCTCGGGCGCGAAATTCGCTAGCTTTTATCACAGGGTTGTTTATCAATTTACCGCACACCGTGTCCGCCGCGTGCGTCGTACTGTTTGCGATATTCTCGATTTTCCAATTCGCGTTACGTCGAGCGCTGTTTTTCACCGGCACCGTTTGTTACTTCGCGCCCTACTTCGCGTCAAGCCTGTATTGATATAATTGAACGGGTATTCGCATAAATCTCTGACTTTCTCTCTCTCTCTCTGTCTCTCTCTCTCTTTCTTTCTTTTTCTCTCTCTTGTTCTCTTTGTGTTTCACGAGGATCGTCAAAGATCTATTTGTCTGATCGTTTGTAAATGTCGCAACCGAAGGAAGTTTTGTCCTTTGAAGACACTCGCTCGTCCGTTCCCTTTGTCTGGAATAAGACTTTCCGTTTGCTTCGTCATAATTCTCAGTGGCGTTCCACCTTTTCCCTCGCTCGTACAGGTACTCGCTGAATTACTGCGGACTCTCGTCGAACAAACGATAAAAGAGGCAAGTAAACTACGAGAGGGAGAGGGAAAGATGGGGTGGACGTGACGCCGAGGAGAGAAGGACCGATACCTAATCCACCCTTCGTTGCCCACCAGCCCACCCTCGGCAGGAAATCAATAGAGAGAGGGCAGACTTTGGTCTCTGCCGTCCTTTCCTCTCACACGACGCTGTCTTTCTTTCTCCCGCTACCCCTGCTACCTGCTATTCTTCATTCTTTAACCACCGTGCTTCCTCCGCTTCCTCCACTTTTCTTGCCGATTGCTTGTTGTCGCATCGTCCAGGAAGAAGCGACTTGCATTTTTTCCCTCGTCATGAAATTCCCGCGAAGTCCAAACGAAAGTTCCTACCGAAAGACTCGCGCGAGTGTCGTCAACCTTGTCGGAAGATAAGATGGGCCGGAAAAGAAATTTCTCACGAGAAGATATTTATCAACGCAGTGACACACGCAGGATTGTCGGTCAACTTGGAATGCGCATCGAGCCTCGAATGAAACATTCGTCGACGCTTTTTTGTCTCTCTCTCTCTCTTTTTTTTTTTTTATTTATTTGAGATATCACACCGCGCATATTTCGCAACGCCCCACTTGAGCGATTTTATTTGCGTAATTTGTAACCAGATGCACTTGGGTGATAATCGCTGTATGTTACGCGGAATGTTTGGGGGCGGGGCAGGGGGAATTGTGCGCGACTGGGAGATAGGAAGAGAGGAGGAGAAGGGAGGGGGGGGGAGATTGCGCGCACGGAGCGCACGAGGAGCAGCAGCGTTACGTCATTGAGCGGCGCGTCGGCGTGACGTAGCGGAAGTCATGCGTCACCGCTGACGTAAGCGACGTCGGAAGAGGAGGAACGTCCGAAAGAGGCCATTGACGAGGACTTGTTGCACGTCCTTTTCTGCATGTACGCTCGTCGCCCGATAGCGTCGCCCGGCGAAGCCTCGAAGCCGCGTGATCCGCGCGCGCCGTCGTAACGCCACGACGACTTATCGCCGGCAGTTATGTTAATCACATCGGCGGTTAGTCCGCTGCTCGCTTTCGCGCCCGCCGGACAAGTGCATTCGCCGTTGTTTAATAACGATTACGGGAAGAATATAATAAACCGATGCCCTTTACAGACAGGGGGAGAGCCGGGAAGCGCTCGGGGCTCGCGCTTTTGACAAAACCGAAATTGAGTCGTATTCTCTCTCATCGAGCCTTGTTGTCGTATGGATTTTTCCGTCTGAACAGGTTTTTGCGCCAGACGGGATTTTTCAAGCGTCGCGTCGGAGGCGCGATTGCGCTCGGCGCGCGGCCAAACGTTGAAAATCGTCGTCCCCCGCGTGCTCGCCGCGGCGAGAGAGAGAGAGAGAGAGAGAGAGAGAGGGAGAGAGAGAGGAGTACGTCCGCGCGCGCGATCGGAACGGAGCCTGCGTAAGATCGCGGCGACTGATGTGTATACTTGTTGCATATCCGCTTGCGTACGTCTCTCGTCGTCAGCGTCTAGTAGGTCAGCGAAATAAGAAAAGGCTAGGAAGTGGAAGAAACGCGCGCGTTGCGTACAGAGCGCGCAGGCTGTGCTCGTTTAAACGCGCGCGCGCGCGCGCGCAGATTTGATAGAATTACGCCGATAAGACACTTCAAATATTTGTCTCGTCTATCTCCGAAGCGATGTGGAATATTAAACTTACACATCGGGTTATATATTGTGTTATACGAGGCGAAGTATAACCGGTTACTTTTCCAATGTCAATTTCTCTCGTCGATCTCTCGCCGAGAATCATCTCACGAGACGTCTCACTTGATGTCGGAGGATCTCCGGTTGCGTCATAACGCCAGCCACTTTTTTGGCGGATTCGCGGAAATTTCGGCGCAGTTTAGGCGCGCTTTAATTTAGGCGGCTCTATTTATACGTTTAATCAGGGTGATCTCGTCACGCCTGAGGTCGTCTCGACGCCGGTATTTCGATATCAGGCAGACTGCGCCGACCTGTAAATTTGTAATTTCCCGCCCGATATAAGGACACTCCGGTGATGGCCGCCGGTGGTGCGCGTTTGCATAATCCTCCGCAACGTTGTTTCGCATTTTGTCACCGCGTCGCGCGCTAAAGCGGAAGACTTTCAATAACATTTTCCCAGGAGATTTCCAAGAAGGTCGGCCTTTTCCAGCGGAACAATAAGAGTTTTGTGAGAGGGCGACGGATAATCATTTTCGTATCAAAGTTGAGAAGTAGGTCTTCGAATATTCTCGAATGGGAAACCTATTCCTTCGTTCAACGTAGACCTTTGTGTATCTGCTCGATACATTAATCTTCTCCGTCCTTAAATAAGCGTTTCTTTAATGTCGCACGTTAACTCTAAATTGTCCAATCGGTTGGTTATCACAACAGCCGTTCGGCTTCGTGCATAGAGCAGTTGCCTAATTTCCGTCACGTGATTCGACGAGATTCGGGGCACGCAAATATATTTCGGTGGATTCTGAGTCATTGTGTAAAATTAATATATTAATATTAGGTGTACAACTTTGCTTCCGCCGTTTCCTTTTTTCCGAAATTCCAGGCTTTATTGTAAAAAACTGGCTATACATTTATGATTCAAAGTATTGTCCATCGCTGGCCACTACTTTCTCCCATCTTTCGGGCAGCGTACGAATCCCGCGTTGAAGAAACTGGTCATCTTTCGAATCGATCCAATTTCTTACTTCTTCGTAAGACCGGAAGTGCTGGTCAAGCAGGCCGTGTGCCGCCATTGATCGAAACAAGTGATAGTCAGAGGGAGCAACGTCTGGAGAATACGGCGGGGTGGGGTAGGACTTCCCATTTCAACGTTTCCAAGTATATCTTGACCACTTTCGCAACATGGGGTCGAGCATTGTCATGCTGCTGCACAATCACTTTATCGTGTCTCTCGTTGTATCGCGGCCGTTTGTCTTTCAATGCTCGGCTCAAACGCATTAATTGCGTTCGATAACGATCGCCTGTGATTGTTGTTTCAGTCGGTTTTAACAGCTCGTGATACACCACGAGCCGAGCTGGTCCCACCAAATACAGAGCATGACCTTTGGAGCCGTGAATATTCGGTTTGGCCGTCGACGTGGATGTGGCCATGATTTTCTGCGCTTGGGGTTATCGTAATGAACCCATTTTTCGTCCCCAGTCACAATGCGATGCAGAAATCCCTTCCGTCTTTCCGTCTTTCAAGCAACTGTTCACAAGCAAACAAACGCCGTTCAACGTCTCTCGGTCTCAACTCGTACGGCACCCAATTCCCTTGCTTCTGAATCATTCCCATGTCTTTGAGGCGTTTTGAAATTGCTTGTTGAGTCACTCCCAATGATCGTGCCAATTCTTCTTGACTTTGACACGAGTCTTCATCAAGTAATGCCTCCAATTCTGGCATCTTCGAAAACCTTCTCTCTTCCACCGCTGCGCCGCCGGTCTTCGACGTGAAAATCACCGTTCTCGAAGCGTTGCAACCACTCACGACACGTTCTTTCACTAATAGCGGTCTCACCATAAGTATTGCTTGAGAACATTCGCCGCAACCTCAGTCGCAGATTTCTCCATATTGAAGCAGAAAATTAAAACCTCCCGCAAATGACGAGAATTTGGCTCGTAAACTGACATTTTCAATCGAGAGAATAACTTTATGGTGCAGACACAAATCGACTAATGTTTCTATGGGGTTATGTTGACAGATGCCCAAGTTTATTGCACGACTATGTCTATGATCTATTTATTTCGACCACTACTTACCGCTAAAGCCATCTATAGGAATATAGGAAAACGGCGGAAGCAAAGTTGTACACCTGATATATTAATTAATTAATCATGTATGTGTAACGTCGCCGCGATAGAATCGCGGGGACCTCACTGCATAGATGGAAAAGCGACCGCGATAACGGCGACTCGTCGATAGCTAACGCGGCGATAACGACAATCACGATAAATATATTTATGCTCGTTATCTGACGTTTCACGTACGGCGGTACCGCGATCCCGGCCGAATCGGACTTGTCTTACGACCGTTTGCATGGAACAGAGCGCGCTTGTAATATTTCGCAAGGCCGAACCTCAAGCCGATAAAGCGCCGACGCAATGGCCGTTAAATCGCGAGATTCGGCGAACAAATAAATCGCGTCACTTTATGCAAACGTTGCTTTGTACAAACGGAAAGTAGTAGACGGCTTTTGCGTGACGTGCGGTAGAATCATTTTTCGCGAATGAGTCGTTGAAGGAAAATTTTTGTACTTTTATCATCCTAACATTATATCAGCATTATTTCTCTCTCCTCCTTTTTGCTTCATTCTCCGCAAAGCTGTGTGTGTGTGTGTGTGACAAACTGTGCGATGCACACACATGCGCATACTTAGTCACAACAATGACGATAATCTTGCACGGTATTCAGAGCAGGTCGTCGCGGTTGTTTCTCGTCGGTAATTAAAGCATTGTTGCTGTAATATAGGATCGCCATATGTCGGCGATACAGAAGGGAACTGCAAAAGAAGCGGCGGCGCGTTTCCTGCTTTCTCGTTTCTCTGCGGTAGCGAAG
Source organism: Harpegnathos saltator (assembly GCF_003227715.2). Classification (NCBI taxonomy): domain Eukaryota; kingdom Metazoa; phylum Arthropoda; class Insecta; order Hymenoptera; family Formicidae; genus Harpegnathos; species Harpegnathos saltator. The sequence continues at coordinate 1,140,576 of NW_020230438.1, read as the reverse complement.
CGTTTCCTGCGCGTTCGAAAGTAGACGTATGACATTTTTACGATTTTTATCTCTCACGCGAAGTACGTTCCACGCTACACGTCGGGAGAGAGGTTGCACGAACTGTTGACTCGTGTAATTCCCGTTAACTCGTATCAAACTCAACTGTTTACATTATAGAATCCTACGTTAAAACAGAAAAGTACCGATACAGTCAAGCTTGATGTTAACAACATTTTTCTCGCGGGAAGTAAGAGAAAAGAAACATGTTTTCAAACTCCATCACGACTCACCGGACTTTGAGACCTCATCAAGGGTTATTGAGAGTTATTATCTGACGGCCGCCAGACCGCCGGTCTAAATATTTCGTTCGTCTCGTGTTTACGCACGTTCGAACGGCTAAACGATAAAATTGATTGAGACAAGGAAATCTTTCGCGCCGGCGCTCCACTTCGCCGTGTGCATGACTGTGGAAACATGAGAATGATGTTTATCTTCGCGGCGAGCGACAGCTCGTTTATGTATCGACCTTTATGTACCGCCGCAAACGCATATTTCTAACTCGGTTCCACTTCGCGCGGTGCAGATCCGGGTGTGACAAAGTTGTACGGCTTCCTATTCTCTTTCTACTTTTCCTTTGATTTTCGTTGGTACGCGCGGCGAGCGACGAGTTTCACGCACGCGCGTACATGTAAAAATAAATATATATATATATATATGTATGTATGTGTATGTATATCATCGTATAATCGATCCGGTTGTCGGTGATAAAACAGCGCGATCGCTCGATAATAGCATCAGTGGAAAGTTCGAAGGGCTTTGGGTGATCGAATGCCCTAACTAATCATCCATCCGAGCGAGGGCTGGACGCGATAAGCAATTTATGCGCGCGTATAATACGGCTGATGGACCAAGTGTCTGTCGCAGAAGGCCATTATCCCCCCTCCCTCCGGCGTTTAACCGTCCCGCTCCCAAATTACTTCTAAACGGCAAAGAGAATATCGGAGGTGTCCGCCATTTCTATCGAGCACGTGATGAAGCAGTGCTTCGTTATCTGTTATTTGCGCTCGCACTAAACGGCTGCATATTAGCAAGTGCATTGATTCGCTGAGAAATGTAGAGAGTCAAGTTGCGATGTGGACGGATGGAACGAAGCCTCGCGAGAAAGAGACGCGAGCGACGAAATCGCACTCTTCACGCTAATTCCCTCACGGTTGACGAGAGCGATTGATACGTGGGTGTTGAGATTCAACTTGATTGAATTATGTAATGCTCTACGCACTGGAGGGGCGCGACCAATTCTTTCGAAGTTATCGATTAGGAGGATTCAATTTCCAAGCATTCGACAGCATTTCCAGTGAGAGAGACGACACGTCGAAGATAAATCGCACATAAGAGCCTGTATTTTTCTCTCGTACAAAGTCATTTAGTTTGCAAGAAAAACGGCGAACTTTGTCACGTACGATCTCGTCGTATCGCCTCGAGCACGCATTTGCGTTGCGTTTTTCCGATGAAGACAAGCGCATTTTGCCACTACACGATGTCGTCGAATCACACAGGTCGTGCGATTAACAATCACGACGTCGCTTTGTGGTGAAAATGCCAATTGGACGGTCGGAAGCGAAGGTCAACACGGTGTGACACGCGGTGCATCGAAGACAATATGACGCGGGAGGGCTGTATATAGTACTCTCTCTCTCTCTCTCTCTCTCTCTCTCTCTCTCTCTCTCTCTCTCTCTCTCTCTTCCCCTCCCTGTATGTCTCTCTCATTGGATCCCGATTACACGACGCTTATACTCACACGTTCGTGTTAATCGGCGGGTCGGTAAAACAGCGCCGGTAAAACGACCGCTTGCGTGGCTTGCCTGCAGATGTCAGGCGCGACGGCAGGTGCTCTCGACCAATAGGCGGCCGCGCTCGCCTCTCGATTGGCGCTCCGACGATGGCACGGACAGTGATCGCAATATGGCTTCCGCTAGCGCAAGCGAGTGAGAGTACCTCCGATAAAGGTGATACTGTGTTATGACGGGATATTCGGGGGTGCGCGGGCGGCCGCGCGCGTGAAAATCGCCGCGCTTCGTATGCCCGCCGTCGCGGTCGCATCGTTCGATATCGTCGAGAAGTGTCGGGAGCAGTGCGGCAAAACAATCGGCGAGACGGAGACAGTGCGAGCGAGACAACACTCTTGGGAAAGTGAGCGAGAGCGAGTGCGACGGAAGAGACAGAGATCGCCGCCGCCGCCGCCGCCGCCGCCGTGCCGTGCCGTGCCGTGCCGTGCCGTGCGTTCGGTCCCGTTCCGTTCCGTTCGAATCGAAACGCAGGTAATCTCGAGCAATTTCACGCGCCGAGCGCGACACTACGGCGTAGCCGGTAGCGTCGTGTGCATGCGCGGTATCTCGCGGCTGATGACGCGTCGCGATTTTCTAGCGGAGACTGTCGCGTAAAACGACAGATCGAACAACGAGAGAGAGAGAGAGAGAGAGAGAGAGAGAGAGAGAGAAAGAGAGAAGACACTGTTGTAACTCTGCGCGCAGAGTGTCTCGAAAGTCGGCGGTATCGCGAGTCACCGTGGAGAGGCTTCGACGGACAGAGGCGCGTAGCGCACCACCGGTTGTCGTGTATCACGTGTGTGTGTGTGTGCCGCGCGTGCATGTGTGTGAATTCGTACGAGTCGCGTGCGCACAGGTAGATAGCAAAGTGCACATTCGGCCAGCGCAGCGGCGAACGGACACACACCGGGAGAATCGTGCGAGAGAGCGGTGAATGAGCGGGAAGTTTGGAGCGAGCGGGAGAGACAGAGAGAGAGAGAGAGAGAGAGAGAGAGAGAGAGAGAGAGAGAAAGATAGCGAGAACGAGAGCGAGTGAGAAAGAGGGAGAAAAAAAGGACAAGAGGGGACACACACACACACACACACAGGGTGTATGACGGCGTTCGCGGTGCGCGAGGCGACGTTGCCAAGAGTTTTCCCGTGGTGTATTCGCATTGCTACTACGACGGTACGGGGCGAAGGAGGGTGGATACATGAGCACCAACGGCTACGACACCGCGCTGGTAGTGGTAGTGCGTAATCGCGCCGCGACGACGAGCGTTTAGACGCGGCGGTAGTCATCTTCTCTGTCTCTGCCGGGGTCTCCTCCGAGTGGACGAGTGAGCGACGAAGAAAAAGAAGAAGAAGAAGAAGAAGAAGACGACGACGACGACGACGACGATTACGACGGTACGCGGATATCATGGAACGACGCCTGACGATGCACGGCCGCAGCGACACGTGACATGCCGAGCCAGAAGCCAGCGCAAGTCATGAAGAAACCGCGGTGAGTGCAACCTGAGTTGCCATCCCGCTCTTCTTCCCTGCGTCAATTTCCTTTTATGGAAGCGAAGCGACGCGGCGGGCTTCTCGGGCGCGTTTCGTCGCCTGCTGTCGCTCGAGTGTGTTGTGTCGTAGCGTTCGAAAATATTCCGCGACGCGAACAGTCGCCGGAACGAGCGGAGGGGGAAAGATGGAGAGCGTTAGGGGTAATGGCGAGTCGTCAACGAGTGGACGTAGAGTGTCTCTTGGCGCTTTTTACCGAAATTACGACGATTGTCAATGACCGACAGTCGGCCGGCCGGCGAATTTTCGAAGGTAGCGAGATTTCAGCGGGGAATTTTTCGCTCAGACCGGAAAAGCCGTGGTGCGATCGCGACTGCTCGCAATNTCGCGCGTCACACTTGAGGCAAACGAGCGGCGCGGCGGGCTCGACCGGGTTCACACCGGTGCTTTGCTAAAACTCGAATGGCGGTTATTTCGCGGGGGTGCCCGGGGTGATACGGGGTCACGAGTACGTCAGTGCCGCCGCAAAAGCGGCGGGCACACGTCCTGTGGTGGCGAAGCGACGCGATTATGGGGGGATGAGTCAGAAGATTGACGCCTTGTTTATTGATCTTGACGGGGATGTACGGCTTGTTATAACATCGCCGGTTGGTCGTTAGTGTATCCATAGACCGAAGAAGGCGTTTAGCCGTTGACTTTGTTGCGTTAAGAGCTAATGATTCGTTCTCGGAATTTTCTGGCGAGAATGTGCTCTAGGTGTCCAGCCAACGATATCGCGTCTAACGGTAGTCCTTATGACTCATTTGATTCTTTGAGAGAGAGAGAGAGAGAGAGAGAGAGAGAGAGAGAGAGAGAGAGAGAGAGAGAGAGAGAGAGAGAGAGAGAGAGAGAGAGAGAGAGAGAGACGTTGAGGAGGATTACTGCGTATCGTGCTACAGTTTAGTCTACTTTCTAATTTTTCTCTCTTCAGATTTAGTCTCGCCGCGCGAGAGTCTTCCGATTTAAAAATCTTTAATCAAGAATCAGCTGCTATATCAGTTAAAAGAAGAATGACTTGAAAAATTCACCGAGGTATATTTATTTGAATCTTTATCATTTATTTGTATCTTCAGAATACATCTCGCAAAAGAAAATTGTTTCGATCTTTGATCGCTGGTTGTTTGAAAAATTATTATCGCTTGGATATTCTTATATTGAATATTGAAGTGAAATAACAATTTATCTCGAACATATAATTGAGGCAAACACGCCAAATAACGTTTGCCGTTGGACGCCGATGCGGTAATCATCGGGACACCGTGTATGTTGGAGCATATGCGAATGCGGTTTTGTATGCGGAGAATCCGGAGTAGACTGGTTTCTTTTGGAGGAATCCATTAACGATGTAGGGAGTGATTTAACCAGAGCAGTCGTGCGGTACGCGCGTCGCTTCGGATTAAAATAAAGTACACAGGGTGTCTCGGTATTGTCGAGCACGCGTTATGGTGTCCCGGTAACAGAGGAAATAGGAGGGGGAGGTTGAGCGGAAAAATTTATCGACGTCACGTCGATGCGTAATAACGAAAATAGCCTTTTAATCCGAGAGAAATTGATCTCGAATCTCTTGTGTGCAAAGTCTGCGGAATTTATTCGCCAAGCAAGCACGAGTGTGTCTGAAACTTTCGACGCGCGGCGAAAGTTTCTAATTTAAAATACTTTTTTGAGATAAATCCACACAGCTAGCGAGTTAGCGTTAGGAGAACTTGAAATCCGAGCCAGCCACTCGTCCCTTCGCTCACGGGAATGAATTTAATCGTGTCACGAGTTTTATTCCCGAGCCAACTTTCGGCGAGGAGGAAAGCGCGCGCGTTCGCGGTCTTTAGCCGACGAAAGTGTCGAAGAGATCAGTACGCCGTAAGGAATTTGAGGGTCGAACTCGCTAAAGCGACGAGAACGTTCCGAATACTTGCCGGCTGTCGTCGTCGACGACGACGACGACGACGACGACGACGACGAAGCTGCGTAGGTCGCTAAATTATGGAGCAGCGGACTAAAAGACAACCAGGAGAAATGAAGAGAGAAAAGAACGGCTGCTCGAGTCCGTATCGCCGACGTTGAATAATCCCCCCATGGCGTTCAAAGGCTTTAATTTGCTGTCGTTGTAGCAGAAATTTCGTTCGTCGCGTGGATTCGACGTTCTTGACACTTGCGCGATCTCCACATTCATTCTTCCCTTCTATCGCCATGTCACAAATATCACACACAGCTTCGTGCGCGAGTGTATTTAAATTATAAACAGTCTAAACATTTACGTATCCCCGATACGAGATGTCCGAGATTCACTCGGGAGGATTTTTTCACGATAACACACCCGATCCGAGACGGTTTTCCGCATCGAAATGTGTTTCGTAACACCGTCGTCTCCATTGAGGTACAACAAGTGCGCTGTTCACAAGTTCCGCTCGTCGGAGAAATATTTAATTCTATTGAGTATTAAACTTAATTTTATAGGGATTTTTTTGTGCAAATGAACGTTTATTTCGAAACAAAGTGATAAGTACACGTTCCTCAAAGTATTGTCCATCGTTAGCTACTTTTTCCCATCTTTCTGATAAAAGGCGGATTCCTCGGCGGAAGAACGACTCGTCTTTTGTGGTTATCCATGAATCGAGCCATTTTTTGATATCTTCCAAAGAACTGAAGTGCTGAAGGCGGAAAGATGATTCTGCATGGATCGAAACAAGTGGAAATCAGAAGGAGCAATGTCTGGTGAATACGACAGGCGGGGTAGAACGTCCCATCCGAGCAGCTCTAGCGTTTCCTTCACCGGTTTAGCGACATGTGGCCGAGCATGCTGGAAAATCACTTTGTCGTGTCTTTTGGCGTATTCTGGTCGTTTTTCCCATCGACTTCGAACGTTTAGAGACGGCCATTTTTTGTTACATTTAATGCTTCTGCCAATTCTTCAAGCGTTTGACATTGATCTTCGTCCAGCAATGCCTTCGATTCTTCGTCTTTAAACTTTTTCGCTTGACCCGGGCGTTCCTTGTCATCCAAATCAAAATCTCCACTTTTGAATCGTCTAAATCAGTACTCACAAGTTGAGATCGATGGAGCATAATCCCCATAAACTTCGGACAGCAAACGAAGACTTTCAGCTGCCGATTTTTTCGAATGGAAACGGAAAAAAGTAACGCTTCCCGCAAATTGCGTCTCGTTGGCACGAAACTCGACATGTTGAATGCACTAAAAAATCCCGTTATTTACACCTCGACCAAATGAAATATACTGATTCTTAAAGCCTAATGACAGGGCTTTCGTATGAAGTTGGCTTCAGTATGAGCCGATGTCATTAGGTGCTCTTGCAAATCCTTTAAAATTAAGTTTAATACCCAATACATTGAAGTCTTAACGGGGCATAGAGAGAGAGAGAGAGAGAGAGAGAGAGGGGAGGGGAGAACCTCGGACCCTGCTGGAGATTGAATACGTGTACGAAACGCGAGCCCCTCTCCCTACGTATATTAGCGCATTAATTACTTATTCAATCGCATCTGCTCATTACGCTCACGCGTAAACATGCCGGAGAAGACGAGGAACACTGGCGTCGTTCCGCGGTTTGGCGCTCAAAGGACCGATGTGTCCTACATGCGTGAGTGCTCGAACGCGCGGCGTTCTCCTTCTTTTTGCGTTCCGCGAGACGCAAATCGACACTAGGATATTCCTATCCCGGAGTATCGATATCGTTCATTCGGATCGGTATATCAGCTACGATTCTCGACGAGAGAGAAAGAGAGAAGGGGGGCTCGAGGGGGAAGATGCGAAGCGGAGGACGACGAGGCTGTAGGCGCGCGCGCGCGCGATGCGTAATTATAAATCCAAGCGCGGTGTCAATTACGCGTAACCAGAGGCGTTCGCGAGAGAGAGAGAGGGAGACAAGCGCTAACAAGTCAACGATTGTAAATCCTTTTTCGCGGCCTTGAAAGCGGCTCTTCTCCGCCGTGCCGATTGTTGTTTGTATGGCGGTCGTGTTATGTATTTGCCCCGTGGGGAGTGCCTCGTGTAAATAATGGAACGCGTCGGCGAGATGTTCGATCCTGCGCGATCAAAGCGCGCGCGGCCACAGGCAGGATAACAAACACACCTCGTCGAGGTGCTCCGTTTCTCTCTCTCTCGCTCTCTCTCTCTCTCTCTCTCTCTCTCTCTCTCTCTCTCTCTCTCTCTTTTTCCCTAGCGCGCGAGATTCGTCAAACGAATAGCCGCTTGGAAAAAGCAACATGGCTCGCGGGAGGACGGCGGTCCGAGTTGCGCTTAAGTTTCCCAGCGGCTTATTTTGTCAGGCGCAAATCTATCGATCGGACGCCGCTGTTCACACGTGTAACGCGTCGCGATTGGAACCTTCCGGCCTTCGGAGGCCTCGTTCGTTGCGCCCCGCAGGAGTCACGTGCGCGGGTCGCTTCGGCTTAAATATGGTACATCACATCGGAGGAGGAGACTGCGACGTCGTGAGCGCTAAATCCGCAATCAGAATGCGAACTGTCGTCGCGTAATACCGCCGCTCCCTTCTCTATCTCTCTCTCTCTCTCTCTCTCTCTCTCTCTCTCTCTCTCTCTCTCTCTCTCTCTCTCTCTCTCTCCCCCCCTTCCTCCCGCCGCGCTACGCAAGCACCCTCCACGTGTTTCCTCGAGAACTCGCACGTGGTGTCGTAAGGTAACCGTCATTGTTTCCGACGATGCTGGCGAGCGAACGAGAGCCGAGAGACCGATCTAAAACTCACGCATACCTCCGGAATACTTGAAGTATGCGGCCGATTCTTGGCAGCCCACTGCGGTGCGGCAAGCAGGAAGGGTGCAGACGGGTGGGGGGTTGGGGGAAGGGCGGGGTTAACGCATCAAGTATGTAGAAAACGCGAGCGCCGTCGTACGTTTGATTTTATTGCTTATTCATCCCGTATGCTGCGCGTCTTTCCCGCCAACGGCGGACGTGTTTAGGGTCGATCTTACGGCGCGGTCGGGAGAAGGAAGGAAGGAAAGAAAGGAGGGAGGGAGCGCTTACGGGAGCGAGAAGGAGAAAGAGAGAGAGAGAGAGAGAGAGAGAGAGAGGAGAATCGCCGTGCAAGAAGAAGTAGCAGTAAAAGCCGACGCCCGCAAATTCCGCGCCCCCCTAATTCAATCCTCCGCAGCCGTGACGGCAATATCGCCGAATTGGCCGATCGATTGGATCGTTGTTATCGATTAACAAGTCGCCGGAAGTTGCGAGAAACGAGAGAGCGGAGACGCGCGTGTGATTAAGCAAGGCGGCTATTCGCGCGGCGCAACTTCGGCCGGTGGTGAGAGCCGAGAGAGAGAGAGGGGGGAGAGAGAGAGAGAGAGAGAGAGAGAGAGAGAGAGAGAGAGAGAGAGAGAGAGAGAGAGAGAGAGCGATAGGCGTGTGAGAGTGCTTGTTTGCGCGCTCGTGTCGGGGCGTCTCCGCGCGCGCGCGCGCGCGCGCGCGTCTTTGTGCTCGCACATTTCCCGACGAGGTAATTATAATTATCCGAGGTTGTATCATTATACTCGCGCGCGATGCAACGGCCGCGCACGGCGGAGCGGCGCGATCGACGATTTCGAGGCATGATCGACCGGCGCGCGCTCCATCGACGACGCCCATGCGCGTCGGACGTATGACGAATCGCTCGTAAATCGAGACTGTTTGTCCTCGATCTTAAGGAACGGGAAACTAATTTCGCCGAATATATATACCGCATCGCGCTCTCGCCCGGCGATCTTTCCGCGGTATAGGCGGCGAGCGAAGATTGATCGCGCCCGCCATTGAAAAGCGCGTCCACGCTCCGCCCGACGATCGTCGCCGTTAATTGAAATGACCGTCCGCGTCCGTCCCGAAAACGTCGAGAAACGAAGCGGCCCCGCGCACTCCTGTCGGGTTTCTTACGAACACGTTCGTTCGCTCGCCGCTCTCCCATCTTCTGGACGATAAGCATCTCGGGAATAACGTCCTCGCTCGAAGCGAGCTCCGCGACTCCGCTTCCGGAAATTAGATTACGGACTCGAATTACGAGTGGCGTTTACTCGCGATATTTATCGCGCCGACCGCCGCGCCGAGGGAGAGCGTTTAACCGGTGCCAGTCGGATAATTAATATGTTTGATCGTAACACACCTATCAGATGTTAGACAATATCGGTAATAGTCCTATTACGGACTGAGATTATAGTCTCAGTAGCAATAATTATCCCAGGCTATTGGCCCAGTGGCGAGTCCGCTGCCGCTTCCGCGGCATCGATTTACGAGGTAAAACCTGACTCTCCCCCTCCCTCCCTCTCTCTCTCTCTCTCGCGCGCGCGCGCGCGCGCGCGTTTTCCACCGAGACGAGACGGCGGCCACATGCTCGCGCTATCTTGCCAAGTAGGTTACTTTATCGTTATTTTGAATTTCATAGTAGCGCTAATGGACCTCCGATCGCGCCGAGCGTGAGTTATTAAAAAATCGCGAGTGCAGCGCGCGCGGGGTAAGTTGTCCGAGTGGCGGGCTTGCCGGAGATCGGCAGGCCAGCTAATTAGTCGGAGATAAATAAATATTTCTTTATATCTCGCTTCGTCGACGGCAATTACAACGATTGAGGACGGCGAGTTACGGCTTCGTCGCGCCACGTCGCAATTATTATTAATCGCGCGTATTTTATACCTTCGCCGCCGCGTCTCGTCGCGTCGCGTCACAGATACACCCATTGTCGATGCGTAGGACGGCGACGAAGCGCGGAGAGAGCATTGATTCACGATAAGAGCCGGCTTATTTCTCCCCGACGTTCCTCTCTCTCTCTCTCTCTCTCGCTCGCACACGCGTGCGAGTACTCACACACACGCGTAAAGATGCGGCTTGCTCTCTCCGCGCGATCGGAACGCGCTCTCCTTCTAGCACGCTCGGCTCGTGACGTTCGCTCCTCTCTTTCCTCGATAACCCGACGATAAAGGCTGTGGCTGACAACCCATTTTGATAAAGGCCGTCCCGACTATCCGGCCGCGCGCGTTGTTGTCCTCCTCCTCGTCGTTTGCAATTTCAGAAACTCAAAGCCGCCGCGCCCAGCGGTGCTCGAACGGCAAACCGGGCGAGCCAACAATCGAATTACACAGCGATACTATCGAGGCGGGTTAATCGAAAAGTCGTAGCCACGATCTTTCGATTAACGCGTGCGCGATCGATCTCGTTATCGGCGGCGAGGATCGTTCGGACGGAGGACTCTCGCGCGAGGTATACGCGAGTCGAAATTTCGCATCCAGATTGATCTGTAAAATTTCTCGTACGACTCGAAGAGAGTCGGCGGAGAATCTCAGGATTCAGACCGCACTACGCAGGTCGTTGCCGTTTGACGCTACAAGTGGTTATTTACCGCTGTTTTGTCGAGACTTAAACAGGGACTTATCTAAGAATTATCTGATGTTCCATTGTCTGGATAGTCTGGACTTTGGAGCTTTTGTATCAAGCTTTTGTTTAAAGAGGACACTCGTTGAAGAGACACATCTTTTTTTTTTTTGTCTTTTTACGTTGAATCATCCTAGTTGTTTACATGGATTTGATCTTTATTCTTTATTTATTTGATCTTTATTCTTAGGTTCAACGAGCAGAGCGAGTTCACTGCGTAACTCAACCGCGGATGGGAGCATGGCAGAGAGATAAGCAAATATATAATTTGATATGATCTCCGGTGATCCACAGCAACGTTCCTCGAAACGCCAACTTAATCTCGAATCTGTCAACGTGTTTTTTTCTCCTTCGCTCGGTCTTGTTATTGCACCGAATTCAAAGTTAGGTCTTTACTGGTGTTTACACAACTGGCGCGATTTACAACTCTTTTCTTCTCGCACCTTTTAAATCCACAAATCCTGTCGCAATGTCCAACTCCGGCGGAAAGAAAATAACGAGACTCTGAACGAAGACAGTTTGTTGTATCGTTTAATTCCATTGTGTGTTTACCCACGTATGAAGTATTTAATATTTGCTCACCTCGCATACTCCATCTGAAACTGAGTTACGTAATTGATACGCACTGCTGTGTATGCGCGTGTGGTTGGATTTAAAAATAAATATTAAACGCAAACAGAAGATCGAGATAATCCGATGTATTACGCATTTCTCGAACAAGTGCTTCTTCAAGTTCCAACTCGGGGAAAGCAACAGCGCGGAGTGGACATTCGCTCAATCAATTAGGTGAAACCTCGATGACCTCGAGACTTCTTTTACCCGTCTTATACTTTTAAATTCCGCGATATTCGCGCAACATGGAAGTCTCGGCGGGTATGCGTCACAACTCTTCACTTTCGTTTCCCCTTGCTCGTGTTCCTCTCGCGGGGTATCAGCGAGAGGAGAGGCACAGTTGCGCTAATCGCGGCCGAGAAAGGATTTTAACGCCGAGAAGAAAGCTGCCCTAGACACGAAATATTCGGCGATTTCGCGGTTTACCGCACGAGGCGAAAATCCGAGCGCGCCGCGAGCGTGAAAAATCGTCAAGGATTCCGGGGGTGGGTACGCGTTATCGCGCGATCTACCGGCTGATTCGCGGAAGAAAGACGGCGGCGGTGGCCGCCTTTCGAGCGGTATTTCTCCGGCGAGAAAGAAATTGCAGTAAAGCTGCGCGAAATAGAGAGTGGCAAAGAGGCGGTTTATGAGAGCAACACGCGCGGGCGCGGCGTGCTCGCGCAACTCCGCGCCGCGAAGCCGGTAATGGAACTACCGCGGCGGCCGCTACTTTATTATCGATACTTTATCACCTGATATAGAAAGGGGAGAATCGATAGCTCCCAATTGCGCGGACGCAGCGTCGACACTGCGATACACGCTGCGGCGGAATTTCATTCCGCCGATTCCGCCGACGGAGTCGGCGCGCTATCTGGACGAAGTATCGATGAGAGAGAGAGAGAGAGAGAGAGACCGCTGTAATCGTGAGAATAGGAAAACGCGGGTATTCTTCCTTGGGCTCGTTTCTTTTCTAACAGTGAGATATCGTGGAACACGTCTTTTTTGTCGTGTTCTCGTCGACACTGCGATAAAACGAGAGAGACGACGAGAAGCGAGAGAATTTGCAAACGCGCGTCGCTTCGGCAGATATCGATTCCGCGGGACGTTATGACAATTATGATATTTTATTTATCCCGCTGGCTCTCTCTCTCTCTCTCTCTCTCTCTCTCTCGCTCGCTCGCTCGCTCGCAACGATTCTGTAATATTTGCGAGCTGCATGCGTGCGTGAGTTCCTGTGCGCCGCGCTGCCTCCTCCGGCGACTTTCTTCCCCTCGACTCGTTCGCGTTCGCGACGCACGACAGCGACTCCCATTTTTTCCCCGTCGTTATATCGGCCGTATCCCGCGTCCCCCGCGTCCGACGTCGCTCGCCATGTGGTGAAACTTCCGCGGACACAGGTAAGGGTCCGAGGAGCTTCTTACGCTTCGCGAGCTCTGCGGTAATATCGTGTAGCGCGATCGATCCTCCAGGAAAAGCATCTCGACGCGGCGTTTGCGTGTCGGATCATTCGACCGACGACGTCTCTTCCGATTTCGCCGGCAGTCGGTAGGACATTACGTGACATTCAACTCTCTCCGCGAGAGATATAAGAGAGCAACGAATGCCGGGCACGGAAGCAGCGACAACAGCGAGAATCGAAAAGAAACATGAGCGCGCGCGGTACACAACAGCCGGGAAATGTTCGTCGAAAATTTGTCGAATCCAATCGCGCGATCGAATATTCATTCCCCCGTTTTCTCTCTCAGTATCCCTCTTTTCGCTCACGCTGCAAACCCGAGGTATAACCTGAAGTTTCCTTCACGCGTATCTTGTCTTGTCTTAAATCACGTCGTTTAACGCGTTTAAAAAACCGCCCATCGAGTGATGTCGAAATATCGTAAATTGCAAAAATGCGAACGACGTGTGACTTCAGACGAGAAGAAGCATCAGCTTGTACGTGTCGAGATAAACACACTCGGGTTCGCAGTGCACGCGCCTACGCGTCGTGCGTCCTTACGTTACCATTGTCCCCGTTTCTTCTCCCCGGATCTCACGGGACGAGACGAGCGGGTGGAGGAAGCGTTTAGTAGTCGCTTTTCGAACCGAAACTCGCACGGGCCCGGCAAACACGAGGCAAAAGCAAACCTGCAACGTCATAGCCGCGTCATAAGCCGCGGATCGCCGCGCGCTGCATCGCGCGGTTGCACGCGCGCGTTAAGGCATGAACGATGGCCGTTGCATACACGGAGGTTATTTCGCGTACCATCAAAAATTGATCGCGGGGAGGGGGTATATCGCGTGACCTCCTCGGGGGGCTGCTGAATCCGATCGTGTCCGATCATTGTTTGCCGGACTGCTCGATACGCCGGCGAACGACGTCGGCCGGCAGGTAGCCGGCGGTTTTCCGCACGTGGGTGGACTTCCAGCGGGAGTCGCCGCGAAGGCCCGGCTCAGCCGGGGGAACCTGTTCCCCTCGGCGTAGGTCGCGCAGGAGGTCAATACGGGGCGAAGCTTATTCGCGTAACCTTTAACTCGCAAAGGTGAGGGAGAAAACGGAGCTGCGGACCGGCACGTGGATTATCATGCTCTTCGCCTCTCAAATGGACGCCGAACCATCCCCATCGCGCGCACCCCTCCGCCCCCCCCCCTCTCCGGATCGATACGCGCTCTATTTCGCCACCGACCTGCGACCACCCCCCTCTCTCTCTCTCACCCTCTCACGTCTTTCGCCCCCTTCTCTTTCTCTCTCGCTCACTCTTTGGTGCATCTCGGTTAATCAGTGAGATAATTAGCAGCGGGGACGAGGAGAGTTTGTGAGCGGCTAAATTTGCATTCTTCGTTTGTATTATGCTTTCTAACGTGGGTCTCTTGATTATTTTAAATTACTGTATTTCAATTAGCAGAGAGTACCTTGATTGATTTGCCTAATCACGGCTCTTCTGTCACTGTTCTCGTTCCTTTGGAATTCTTACGAAGTCTGTCTTTTAACTTTTCTTCTGTGGTTAGTAACTAACTGCGCTCTTTTCCCTTTTATTACATGTTCAATCGTTGGCATCCAACATTGTTATCACGGTATTTGTTACACGCTGTAAGCTCCAAGGGATTATGGGATCCCGGGATACAAATAACTCTGCTACGTTTTTTCTCTCTCTCTCTCTCTCCCTCTATGCTTTTTCATCTCTTCATCAATTATGGTCTACGTTTTTCAGGTGTTATTTATAGCGCTCTTTCGACAAATATCTGTTACATTTATGACACATAACACATTTGATTTCTAGTTTGTATGAACGTTTATAATATTTATAGCGGAACGAATGGACGTGCATATTGTAATGTATGGCAGTTTCATTGGGGGTTGCGAGCGAGAAAAATGTCGAGAGAAATAAAACTTTGCGGAGACTCGAAGGGTCACGTTAGCGCGTAAAGAGTTAACACACACACACACACCCACGACACATTTTCCATTTCGACCGCGATTATCGCTTGCACTCCGTTGTTAGCGGATAGTTTGCGACTGCAAAGTTCATCGGTGCGAAGGGCAAGCGCGAGCGTGACGTGTTTCGCAGGACGAAAGTCAACCGGTATTTATCGACTGACGACCAACCGTGGGTGATATAATCCGCCCGCGCGCGAATACAAAATTCCGACGACAGATCCCCCGTCGTATATAACAACCCTTGGTTCTCTCTCTCTCTCTCTCTCTCTCTCTATCACGGCCGGAGATTCGCGACTGATAACTCGCAAGTGCAATCTTGCGCGTTTCGCGGTATGTCGGCACGGTGGGGACGCGATCGATGATCTCCCGCAACTTCCCGCCGATCCCTTTTAATTTCCCGACAAACAGCGCACAAAGCCGACACAGGGACGCGCTCGACGCGGCGGCTCTCTCGTTCGCGTATCCGCCTCTTTTTATTATTTTCTGCCGGCTTTCTCTCTCTCTCTCTCTCTCTCTCTCTCTCTCTCTCTCTCTCTCTCTCAGAAAAAAAGGCAGAGGGAAAGAGACAGAGCGCGAGCGCGCGCTCGCGCTCGCGGATACGACTGGTTTTTCTCGTTATTCTTTCGAGGGTCGTAGTCCTGACGTGCGACGCGATGCATAATGTTTTAATTGGGTCGACTGTTTAATGCGCACTGCAATTGATACTTGCGAGCGCGTAGTTATCGCGGACATATTGCGACCGCGCGCAAGTCCCAAGTGAAAGGGAAGAAGCGGCGGACTGAGAAACACGCACTCGTCCTCCCGAATTTTTTTCAATTTATCCGAGAGAGAGAGAGAGAGAGAGAGAGAGCGAGAGGAACAGAGAGAAAGGGGGAGGGGCCTCGACTTTGCGTTGCATTTCCCGTCGAAAATGATCGCTCGCGTCGGAGGTCTCTCGCTTCCGCTTCTCTGGTTAGAGAAGGAGGGGGAGGGGGGGAGAGAGAGAGAGAGAGAACGGAGGAAAAGAAGAAGGAAAGGCATTTCGCAGCTGATCCGAGAACGACGGCGATGGCGACGCGTTGAATAACCGAAGTCGCGACGCGGGCGCGCGAGAGTATGATTTATCGCGCGCAATCTGCAGGAATAATTAATGCATTCGACGGCGCCTTTGTAAGAAACTAATTAAATCTCGTACCGACTCTTTGGCGCGAGGATCGCTTTTAAAATCACCGGCAGGCCGTAAAGTTATAAGTAGGCGAGCTGTTGCTTTGATTTTCTAAGGAAAATCCCCCTCCCCCTCCCCCTCCCCCGCGAGACGTTACGCCGCGGAGCGGGCTCTAAGCCTCGGCGAGAAATTTGCATTCCCCTTGAAATAAACTCGTTAGACCCGTGACTCGAATTCCCCGCCGTGAACCGAAGCACGTTTTCCCGAGACTCTATTCGCCGCTAACGGAAATCCGATTACTCGCGAGGGGCCGCAAGTGGCCCGGAATTTAAGAATTTAAATCCACCCGCCGCCGCTCGTTGAGTCCCAACGTCCGTTCGAAATTAACGGCAGCGCGTCCGCGCGAGCCGCACGTTTTTCTTTACCACTTGTTCGCTCCCGTTCTTGTGTCCGCGAGCATTGCCGTCATTCTCTCGCGATTGTATCGCGATCGTTACGCATATCGCCTCGATTTCTCCTAACGTCAGCGTCGCGCGTCGTATCCTGCCGCTGCGCTGCGAGGCGACAACGATGATTTTTCGCTAAACGGCAGCGCGACGACGTATTGACGATCCACTTCGTTTGTGAATCCTTCGGAAATTACTCCCCCGCTCGCCCGGAATTATCTCTCAGGCTCCACTCCGGGGCGGAGGCGGAGGATCGAGATTAAGCGCAAATAAAGGCCGCGCTAAGCCGGTCAATTATCTTTATTAGGAATCGTGTAACGGGCCAGCGATCCGAAGCACAAAGGACGGGAAACATCCATCTCCTGTTGATATCCTGCGATAATATTATTGCCTCTGCTCTTCCCCCTCATCTCTCTCTCTCTCTCTCTCTCTCTCTCTCTCTCTCTCTCTCTGTCTGTCTGTCTCTTTCTTTCTGTCTAGTGCGGTTTGCCGCTTTTACCCTCCGTTTTTCCCCTCTGTTTTCCACTCGCAGCGTCCGCGATTCGCTGATGGCCATCGCATCCGACGATCGGCCAATCGTGCAAACGATTCCTCGTTTCATATCCATAACTATTTCGCGTTATTGGTCGCGCCTCGTCGCGATCGGCCTCCTCGTGGTAGTCGCGCGCTGCAGAGAGAGAGAGAGAGAGAGAGAGAGAGGGGTCCAAGGTAATAGAAAGAAAAGCGGGGAAATAGGCGGAAATAGGCATCGCGACGTCTACGAGAAGCGCAACAGTTTGGCCTTAGAAAGCTTATTACAGTCGCTTAAGTCCTCTCGATCGATCTCAAATAGGAATGTACCGGGAGAGAGGAGCTTTCTTCTCTCTCGATACTTGCCGTCCGCGTCGACGTGCTGTCTCTGCGCGCGCGCCTTTGACATTTCGCGCAGTGGAAAACTAACAATTACGACGGACCAAGGGATTTGTACGTATTTTCGCGCGCATTAAAGGAAGCCGGGCTCAAGTGGGGAGGTGGACAGAATCGCGAGGCAGTTGGATTCTACAAATTTTGCAACAATCCCGCGTGCGAAAGCTTCCTCCGCAGAGCTGCAAATCTGAAATCCGCGTGACTCGCGTGTGCTCTTACGAAAGAGATTTTTTTACATTAAAAGGTAAAATATTTTTCCGCTCTCTGCGGGAACGATGTGATCGCGAGGCGGTATCGCGAGTGTAAATTTTAATTTTTATTCGTGAAAAATGAAAACGAGACCGCGTTGAAATCAGCATCGGTGAGCGTAATTTGCCGGAAAGTTCAAACAAAACGTTTGGATTTGCTATTAATATTTCCGCATTAATTACTATCGTGTTGTCTTTTATCGAGTTTCACCGTATTATCGAGTAAATCTTGCAGTGAAACAATTTAATCGGCTATCCTCCTCTCTCGACAGAATCGGATTTCCGTAACAAAAACGCCAAATCTGTTGATCGAATGTTCAACGAATTGGACCTTCTGTTAAATTGGAAATTTGTCTCATTAACGAAATTTCTCTATCCATCCACAAACGAATAAAACGGGAGGGGGAGGAGACGCTTGCCAAAAGAGAGAGAGGGAGAGAGAGAGAGAGAGAGAGAGAGAGAGAGAGAGAGAGAGAGAGAGAGAGAGAGAGATTGACCTCCGCTCAAAGTCCCGATCGGAATTATGCAAATTTCGTTTCATATTAGACTCGAACGCAACAAGTGCACGACAGGAGCTGCTCGTTTTCAATCCGCGTGACGTTACGTGAGACACGAGATGGGAGACGGTATAAACAGCCCGACAGTCGTCGAATTATTCAGGATAATCGATTCGCACCAGCCCAGCGATCGGCGGACTCGTACAGCCCTGACGGTTCACAGCCCTGCGCACCCTCGCGCGGCACCCTATCGCCGCCGCTAATCCCCGAACTGGTGGGGCGCCTGTTACCGCGAAAAGAGGTCCTCTTTAGCGTGTGTCTCATCGGCCGGCAAGCGGCTTCTTCGTTGCGTGCCTTTCGGCTACAGTCGCTGATCGCTCGCAACAATTCAGGGACAAGCGGCCGTGAATGAAGCTCGCCGTTGCTTTTCTCGGCCGCTGCGCTCGCTGCGCCGAACGCAAAATGAAAATATCTCGCACGACTCGTGGCCGGCCGAAACGCGCGAGTTGCAGGCGGCAACTCGAGTCCTCGCTAAACGCGGCGATCGAGTGTCGCGCGACACCTTCCTGCCGGCGGAGGAAGGAAGACCAGCTGTGCGCTGCTTGCGACGGCTTGTCGGGCGAAATAATTCGCAAACATAACGATCGGAGATAGCCGGGAAGAGATAATCAAGGACGATCAGGTGGCCGACGCTTTGAAACGCGACGTTACGTAAAACCGTCCCGCATATTTGCATAATTATTCATTCCGCGTATCGCGACTCGTCGCGGGGCGACACGCCGCGCGACGGATTGCTGCTCTGCGGATCTCTCGGCCTGCGAATATTTACGCGCGTGCGTCTCGCTCGTGCGACGCAAATTATGCATATAGGCCACATATAGTGCGTCAGCAGTTTCTTGCACTTTAGAAGAGGTAGCCGCGCGGATATCTCGCGGCTGCCTCGGCGTCTCGGGGAGATCTCTGATTCCCGTCATCGGGGAGAAACGAAACGACGGTCGCGTCGAAACCGCGCGCGCGCGCGCGCGCAGCCATTGTATTACACCATCGATCCGCCGCGAAGCGAAGCGCGTCGCGTCGCTCGAAACGAGCAAACTGTTACGGCTCGTCACAATTCGAGACACACATCGCCGTTCGCCTTCGCCTCTCGTCGCGTCGTATCTACATCTAATAAGGGCGGCCGGTGTTACCCTCCGGATGGCTCGGTGATCGTTCGTCGCTCCGAAAGGGGCACGATGACGAGAGGACGATAGGCACGATAGCGCAATCAGCGGCGCGGAAAATGCGCGGCTAAGGAGGCTCGATTTTAATTAACCGTCTTGAGGAACACGTTCGTTTGACGCGCGGCTGAGAGCGGGCGACACATAGACAGAGAGAGAGAGAGAGAGAGAGAGAGAGAGAACAGGGGAGGAAAAGCGAGAAGGAGCACGTGGTCGTCGTGGGGCGGAGGCGGAGAGAGAGCACGTGTGAGTGCAACGAGCGCACTTAGCCGTAAAACAGGCCCCCCGAGCTCGTTTCTCCGGTTCGTGCTGGGCAGCGAGAGAGCCGAGCGATACCAGGGCCGATAAAGCAAAACGCGCGCCATTATAAATATATAGTGTCGTTAACGTGCGCCGCGCGTACGCGGGCTCCGATAACGCGATAGCGTTGCCTTATAAATAGCCTCACGGCGGCAGCGGCGGCGGCGGCGGAGGCGTTGGAGGCGGGGGTGCGCTAGGAAAGCCTGTTGGTATGGCAGTGAGTCTCTCTCTCTCTCTCTCCCCTCTCTTAAAGTTTCTCTTTTTCTACTTCTCTTCTCCTCTCTTCTGCCTTCCTTTTCTCTCCTTTCCCTTCCTTTGCCCGCCGCCTCGCGGTGGCGCGGAAAGAAGTTGCGTGTTGCGTTTTACGCGCGCGGAGCAACACACCGGTAATTCCCGACGGCTAGCCGCGGGCGAAATGAGACACACGGTATATACGTGTGGTACGTGTGTGTAACGCACCGTTGTCGTATAACACGACGCTCTTCTCGCGTCTCTTTCTCTTTCTCTCCCTCTTTACGACGCGGTCGGTCCGTGTAACAATAATACACGTAGAGTACGTAATTTTCCTTTCTTTATACTTACTGTAATCTCTCGACACCTCGGAACTGCGGGGAAAGGTGCGCTCGAATCGAACGGGAGAGAGAGAGAGAGAGAGAGAGAGTGAGTGAGAGAGCGCGCGGTTTCATTGTTTGCGCCACGAGTATTAATCTTCGGCCGGCGGACGCTGCGTCAATTTGGACGCAACGCGCACGAGGAAGGGCAGGCCGATAAAATCGTATTTGTCTCTCCTCCTCTCTCTCTCTCTCTCTCTCTCTCTCTCTTTTTTTTCGTTTGCATCTAGCTGTCGCATCGCGCGTTTTCAATCGCGCGTCAGTGTCGTATATCGCAGCAAGTGTACGACTGGGAACGTACGACGTCCAATTGAACGTGGACCGCGATTCCACCGAGAAGACGAACGTTTCCATGCGACTTGCAAGTAGCATCGCCAATCGCTCGTTTCGATCGAGTCGTCATTTTAGAATCGGCTCGTCAGGGGCATCGGGTATTATTATCGGGTAATCGGGTAAAAGCGGCGGGTCGCACGATGTTTTCCTCGCGAGATATACAAAAACTCGCGTATTCCTGGCGCCGATGTTGAAGTACTAAAAAAAGCGCGACGGCTTTGCGTCTTCCTTCCTGCGAGAATAACCTCGGCGATCGCGCGTCGGCCATCGAAATGCAACGCTTGCTATTTTTACATAAATCCATAGTAGTAGCAACTAGATGGTGTGCGATAATTAAACGGCTATCGGCGATCTTTCAAGGCCTCGCACGCCCGTAAGAACACTCCCTCGCGATTGATGTGTTTTTTATCTCGTTATTTCCGCGCTGCCGCTTTGGAAATGGGTCACGACGAGAGCTCGGCGAGAGCGCGCGGCGCGACGAGCCGCGCAAGTTTCGAAGTGATTTGCAATTAATACAACTGCTGAAGTCTCACAATTATTCCCCGCGCCTCGTCAACTTTTGCGCGTATGTGTGCGCGCGCGTGAAATTAACTCTTTCCGCGAAACGAGCTGCCTGCACGGTGTCGGCGTGAAAAGCTCCCCGGTCTGTCCCCGGAGCATAAACGAGATGGGGTCGTGTCCCGCGTATTCAGCGACGATGGCGCGCGGTAACGGTAACTCCCGTCGTAATTTGTAAAATAAGGTTGCGCCGTATCACGCCTCCCAACTCTCGGGCTCTTCGCGCCGCGCCGCGCCGTCGCCGTCGCCATTGCCGTCGCGCGGACAAATTTGCCGACTATATATATTTGCAAATTACTATCGAGCGCTCTCTCGGCGCGCGCGCGCGCGCGCGCGAATGAGAGAACAACCGTGCACAAATGCACAAGTGTGACGATTGTCCCGATTGAATTAAAGGGAGGAGCTCTCTGGGAAAAGGGAAATTCTTCTCTCTTAAATTCGCCGCTCGAGATTACGTCCTTGCGAAAACGGATATTTCGATCGTGTCCTACATATTTATGGTATGTTACATATATGTAGTATATCGAATGCACGAGTCTCTCTCTCTCTCTCTGTCGCGCGACTGTAGGATTATCTCTCAGTTTTATCAGTCCGGTAACGAGAGAGGAGATAGCTTTCGTTTATTATTTTACACTTGCAGCTTCGGTCAAACACGACGATACGCCGCGGATACTCCGGGTTGCAGGAATGCCAGAACATTGCGGAATGTGCTGTATTTTTCCAGCGTCGCACCTTTCGCGGAATTCCCGCGCTGCGGGATCGACGATGAGCGCGCGGACGCGTGTCTGTGAAATTTTCGTTCGCCGAAATTGACGATCGCTGTTCTCTGTGTCTCTCCTTCTTTATTTTCGCCTGCTCGACGACACTGCAGTTTCGCGGTGGTAATTAATAACGGAGGCGACAGGTTGAATCGCGCGTACGCCAGTTAAAATCGCTCGTTCGGCCAGGCAGTAAAGCCGCTGCTCGGGCTCGTTACTTTATTATCGAACGTCATGAGCGTCCGCGCCGAAACGTAACTCAACTTACTGCACACGCGTTCGGGGAACCGTTCCGGTTAATGGAGGAGAAAGTCATTTTCGACTTTGATGCGTCGTCCCTCCCCTCCCCTCTCCCGCTCGTGTTACGACACCGCTCGTAGTATAGTATAACTTGCGAAACTAATTCCGTTCATATTGCAAAATCGCGCGCGTGTTGCGCTCGACACGCGGAAGCGCGCTTCCTCGATCTATAGTATTTTTGATCAGCGGGAAATGATTAATCGCGCGCTTTCTACCGCCGCTGCGCGTCGCGCACAGCCCGCCTCGCCTCGCCCCCGCATCTTTCTCCCCGGGGCTCTCCGATATTTTTTTCTTTCTTTTATCGCGACGTATCTCCGTCACAGCCGTTTGCTCGCACGCAGTTTTATTCCGACGTGTCGGAAGTTTCTCGGCTGCCGCGGCTCGGGAATTTCCCGCCCGTCAAATTCATCGCGCGACCGACGACAAAGCTGACACGAGGCTCTCGATTGAGATCAGATCCCAGTGTCGTTGCAATTCCTTCCCGTCAGCGATGACGCGTTCTTCGGGAACTTTCGTCGGAAGCTAAGAGAAACACGCGCTCGCTCTCTCTCTCTCTCTCTCCTTTTTCGCGCTCTTCCCTCTGTGCTCTTACGAATTCGTAACGACGATCATCGATGGTCCACCGATGGTCGATGCTATCGAGAGCGTCCGCGTCGCTCCGAGACTCGCCTCTCCCTCCTCCTCCTCCTCCCCCCACTTCGCGGGGAAGTTTTCTTTCTTCGTTTTTTTTTTCTCGAGATTTATCGCGACGACCCAGCGTAAAATCTGAACTCATCCAATTCCGCAGCGGCCCATAAAACTCGCCCGCGGTCTCGTCGAGCTATTATACAGCGGCGTCTCGAGAGGTATCGGCGATATTTCGCGGTGGCTTTAGCGTTTTCTCGGCACGAGAAATTTTATATACGCACATGGCCAGTGGCGTCCTCGCTAAACTCGCTAACGTAAGAGGCCATTCCGGCCTTCCTCACGGAGTAAGAGTCGCGGTGGTATTGGCGGCGGTGGGAGTACGCGCGTGCGATAGGAGAGTGGGGTGGCTGGTCTTATCTGGGGCAATGGAACATGTACACACGACCACGAGTGTACGTGATATTTCCTTTGCCTCGGCTGCACGGACGAAGCGCAAACTGCGTCCGGCCAACAAAAATGGACACGGCGGTATGAACCGATCGGAAAACTTGTCGGCAATTACAGTACATCCAGCTTCCTCTCTCTCTCTCCCTCTCTCTCCCTCTCTCTCTCTCTCTCTCTCTCTCTCTCTCTCTCCCCCGCAAACCTGTGCGGACAGTTTGCGGGCGTCGTAACGCGGTTAGCGCGGATCGTTCGCGAATTTCGATGCGATCGTGACAACGCAAACACGTGAGACGCTCCTGCTCCTCGGTGAATTTTCAGTGTATCGGAGCGCGGTAAATGTTTGATCTTTGCGAAGCGCCGACACGTTGTCAGATTGGATGAGTACGAATTAAGTATTTGAAACATTCGACTCGACAGAGGTGACAGTCCGCTGACGATACACAACTCCCTCGATGTCTCATCACACTGGGTTCAATCAACGAGACGCGTGAGAGCTGTGAAAATACCTCACAGGCGGGGGAGGGGGATGAGAAAGATAACGGGCGCGTTAAATTGTAAATCGAGCTCTAGTCCGTAGATGAAGTCGATAGGAGGAGTTTCACAGAAGTTCCGTAGCGACGCTACGTGTGATCAATTCGACCCGTTAACTGTGCAGTTTCAGATAACGCGATCGTACGTACGTGCAAAAGTATTCCTTTGCATAATCGCTCTCAAGGATGAGCTACGTCGTTATCGAGCGTGTGTCGTCGTGTCAAGATCGCCTCGGTGGGCTGCTCGGAGTATCTGCCGTGCGGTTTGTCAAATCAGCTGGCCGGTTAAGCTCAAGGCTGCTTCACACATGCACACGGAGAAAGAGAAAGAGAGGGAGAGAGAGAGAGAGAGGAGGGAGGGAGGGAGGGAGAGAAGCAGAAGGCGCGAGCAGCGACTGTGTGCGGATCGTCGCGGAGACTTTTAGCGTGCGTTTGTACGAAGTGCGAAAATTCGTCCCGCTCGCGCGCGGCGCGCAGATAAAAATAATCCACTGACTAAGAAGATCTAGGTTTCGGCGACTCTATTATTACTTCGCGCGAGACTTACTCATCGCGCGGCGGGAAGAAATCGCGCGCGCGTCATTATTTGCGCGGATACCGAGAAGGAGCCCCGTCGGAGAAAATGTCCGTTTAACGAGTCGACCTCCTCTGCTTATCGACGACAGAACAGCCATCTCGCTTCTCGCGAGTTCTGAGAAATTCGAAGCGGCCGTCGACTATCGACCGAAAAGTAACGAAAGTATGCCAGATTATATTTGCCGGTGTGAGACGCGTCGCGGTTCACGTCTGGGGATCCCACACAGACGCGCGCGCGCGCGCGTGTGTGTGTGTGTGAGAGAGATCGAATTAAATGTCGAGGAGTTATTTTATTGAAAAAGCATATTCATATTCTACAAGAATGAATCCCGAATCGAGATTCAAGGGTTTAATATAAATCCTGATATGTTAGAAGCGCTTGGCCATTATTCTTCGCCTACGTTCGGAATACGGTTCTAATTATAGAGACGAAACTTCATAAAGATTATTCTCTCTCTCTCTCTCTCTCTCTCTCTCTCTCTTTACGATCAAGACCGTGCGCGGATCCATTATAAAGCGCCATTATGCGAGCCATCGCGAGCGTCACACTCGATATTTAATATACCTGCGTTTATTAATTTCGCGCCGGCAGACGCGCGTAATAAGATACCATAAATTAATATAAAACGATGAATTCGCAGGGGAGTCGCGCGGAGTTTCGTTCACGGGACGCATCGCTCGCGATCCAACTCGCGGCAGAAGTTGACGAACAATGTCCGGACGAGAGAGAGAGAGAGAGAGAGAGAGAGAGAGAGAGAGAGAGAGAGAGAGAGAGAGAGAACGTTCGGCGGTGACTCGCGCGATTCATCGCGGTCGGAAGTTTATTTTTTTTCCCGAGCCCTCGCGGCCGCAGACGAGTTTATCTCGGCGGGGGCCGTAATTGCGGCAAGGAGCGATCCTCGTTTTAGTCGGCTTCCCTATTCGCGACGTGAAATTTATTCCCGCGCGTTCCCGCAAGTACCGGGAATATCGCGTAAATTATCCCTCCTATTTCGCGCTACACTCGGGCGATTCGGATTTCCGCGAAAGCCGCGGCCCCGCGCTCGCGCACTTCGATCTCGCTCTTAGAGCACATCGCGTTCGTCGCGACCGATTGATTACGAGCGCTAATTACTAGCGAGTCGGAACGCGATTTACGCAACTGCAAATAACGAGATCTGCCATGAAGGATCTTTTCTTCCTCTCTTTTTCAGCGCGATCGAATTGCATCCGATGAGAGGACAAGGTGACGTGTGTTGTGTATCACCATACCGTATCACTTGTATCTCGTGCCGATCTTTCGGAGAGTCGTTCGCGCATTTGAGGTGGGAAAAACACGGCTCTCTCACACTGGCGCGCTAAAGCCGAACGAATCGCCACGAAGCCATGGGTATATCATCGCACACAATTTGTTTCTGAAATGGATTTTTTAATCGGAATTTCGATCGCGCGCGCGCGCGCGGGCGGATGGTAATCCACTGCGCGCCCTAAGAGTTCAACGGTCTGCCCCTTAATAGCCTTCCAAAAAGGATACTCTCGATAGGTCCGACGATCAAAAGCGTGTCGAATCGCGAGATAGAGCCGCCGTAGACGGTGACGTGAATGAATTTTGCGAGTTAATTGCGACGCCGATAAGCCGGAACGTCGAGAGAGGGAGAGGGAGGGGGAGAGAGAGAGAGAGAGAGAGAGAGAGAGAGAGAGAGAGAGAAAGAGAGCACACCACGACGGCGCCCTAAAAAAGCGGCACGTCGTTACGTCGCGCAGCCGGGACATTCTGTATAAATTTGCCTCGCGGTGGCGCCGTTTATCGCTAGCATTTAATAACCCCCGTGACTCTTTACGACTTCATAGCGTCGTAGCGAGTAATTGCCCTTAAAAATGTTTAAGCAACCCCCGCTCGATAATTACCGCGACAATACGACGAATAAATCAGGGGGACGCCAATTAATTTCGCAGGGAATATAATTCCATGTTCCCCCCCCCATCCCACTCCTCGTCCTCCTCCATCGCTCATTCTTCTTGCGCGCGAACGTGGATTTGCATTCTCCCGTAATCGCTATTCAATCCGGCGACATCGGTCGTCGGCTGCCGCGCCGTAACGGCTCCGTAAAAATTCTCGGACTCGCGGCGCGACCGTGAATTTTTACCCGCCTCGTCTTTTTGTCGCGGCTACCACCACGTCGTCCAATTATTAAAGCCGCTAATCAATGATGCGCTGCAAACTACACGAGTCTCCTCTGCCGGCTTACATC
>NW_020230438.1:1009156-1109156 GCF_003227715.2 Harpegnathos saltator | reverse complement strand
ACGTACACGAGAAACGCCGGCCGCATACCGACACGTGCGCGCACACGCGCACTTTTTCTCCTCTCCTCGTGCTCTCGCAATGTGTACGAGCATCTCTCTCTCTCTCTCTCTCTCTCTCTCTCTCGTACCTCGTTCGCGTCTGTCAAGAGACAGAGAGCGGAGGAGTAGTGTAGCAGCGGCAGCAGTGGTAATAGTAGTGGTGGTAGTAGTAGAGTGGTGGTGGTAGTAGTAGTAGTAGTTTGCTGCTGTCCCTGTGTATGACGGTGGTCGCTAGGTCGTGGATTTCCCCCTGTCCCCTCTCTCGCGCCTCTTTCCCACTCTTCGTTCTTCCTCGTTCTCTCTCAGTCCCGCACTCTCCGTATGCGCGCTCAGACGACGCGCTCGACACGCGCTCGACTCTCGCATACCGATACACGCGCGGCACCCACACACGCCCTCGTGCGCCCGCTATATACATATATCTGTCCGCGCGCGTCTCTATCTCGCTCCCGTCCCGCGCCCTCTCTCCGTCTCGACCGGAAGGTGCCAGTTTCTCGTCGACGATCGTCTGGTGCACAACGTTCGCTCGCGTCGTCGCTCAGCGCGCAACGTCGCATCGCTTCGCTTCGCTTCGTTTCTCGCGTCGCCCTGCGTCGCGCGCCCGCGCGTGTGTCTCCCACACGCGTCTCTCTCTCTCTCTCTCTCTCTCTCTCTCTCTCTTTCTTTCTATCAATATTCGCGCGTCGCCTCGATCTCTCACGGCCATCCGACGTACGACGTCTCGCGCGGCGGCGTCGTCGACGTGTGACGTTCGGTCCACGCGAGTGCGTCGCGTGCGCGCGCGCGCGCGCGCGCTCGTGATTCGTTGCACGCGCGCGTGAGAGCTTCCGTCAGTGAGAGTCTATCCAGTGTGTGTGTGTACGTGTGTGTGCGTGTGGGTACGCGCGCTACGCGAGAAGAGCGAGAGAAAGAGAGAGAGAGAGAGAGAGAGATACAATCGCGTTGGCTCGCGCGAAACAGTGCTGGTGCATCTCGTCGGAGCGCGCCGATCCGCGTTGGTTCCGCGTCTACTTTTGCTCGCAATTACCGCTTGCGTCATCGTCGCCGTCGCCGTTATATCCTCCTCAAAGTGTCCAATCTCACGCGCAGTGGCCGCGCTGTACACAGTGTTCTCGCCGGCGCGAGAGTTCCCCGCGAGTTCCATCCCGCCGCTCTCTCCTCTCTCCTTTCCTCTTCTCTCCGACGAGAGGAAAGAAAGAGAGAGGGAAAGAAAGAGAGAGAGAGAGAGAGAGAGGGAGGTCGAGTTTGTTGCGCGTACACAGCGACGAGCAGGAGCGCGCGTTTCTGGGATTAGCCGCTCCCCTCGTTCCTCCTCATTTCCTCCACGAGACGCGCCGTGAGTGCGCCGTGCGAATACGGGAACTCGGCGAGAGAATGAGAGTGCCTTCCAGCGAGCGGCCGTTCCTGGCGAGTGTTTTGTGCGATTATTCCGGTGATCGCGGTGATAACCCGCCATCGAGATTACTTTCGATCAGCGCGACGACAGCAGGCGTCGTTCGTTCCTCGTGAACGCACAGTAAGTCTCCCCCTTTTTTCCACCGCGCGCGCGCGCTCGCGCGAGCGAGCGAGAGAGAGAGAGTTGGCTCTCCGGCTGGCTATAAGCCTAGCTTTAGCCAGCCAGCCAGCCAGCTCGCTCGCTCGCTCTCGCGACGCGGCGGTTTTATTGCGAAATGACGCGTAATCGCAGCGAGCATTGCGCGGGACTTTATCGCGGTGCGTCGTTCGCTCGGTCGCATCGCTTCGAAGAGTAACGCGACGCTTGGTATCTTCCTTCGCGAGATCGCGGGGAGCGTTGACTGATGCGGTAATAATACGGCCGACGAGTAATCGAAGAATTGTCTCCGCGAGACAGAGAGAGAGAGAGAGAGAGAGAGAGAGAGAGAGAGAGAGAGAGAGAGAGAGAGAGAGAGAGAGACGCTTGGTATCGGAAAGACTTGGTTGAGAAAGAATTTCGCCGATGAGCAGCGAACGCTTCTCGTCGATGGCGGCGCGAGAGCGCTCGGATTTCGAGCGCTCATCAAAAACGCCGCACGGCCTCGCCGATCGGTTGGTTTGGCATTAATCGCCGAATCGAATGACGCGCGATCGGCGTAGAGTTGCGCGGCAGAAGAGCTGGACGTGACGTGCCGCGCCGGTGCATCGGAGGAACTGCTGCATCGCTCGCGGACGGAGAGTGCCGCTCCGATTAAATTTAGCTATTCGTAATGCGTTATCGCGCGGAGGCACTCGTCGCGCATTATCGCCGGAGCTTTTCTCCGTTCTCCTCGCGCGCGATCACCTCTATTATATATATATTATATATAAATATATATATATATATATATATATATATATATAATGTAACGGTCCGGCTCGTGAAATTATCACTGTGCCGTGCTGTGTGCGGCTATCACCAAGTATTATCTCTCACGACAGTGTGCGAGCGTGAAACGCGGCTGATACGCGCGAAGCCGTCGTTCGCACGTGTTGAACATTGTCTCGAGAGATGATCGATCCGGCTTGAAAAGTCAGGGTCGACCGCCGCCGCGATATTCGCGCTTTCATTCGAACGATGAGAGAGAGAGAGAGAGAGAGAGAGAGAGAGAGAGAGAGAGAGAGAGAGAGAGAGGGAGGGAGGGAGGGAGGGAGGGAGATAGAGAGAGAGAGACCCGCGATCGGTCGATAACCAAACGTGGATGCCCATCGCGGCGCGCGCGACGAGACGCGCGACTTTGCACCTTCGCGACCTGACGACTTCTTGGTCTCGCCGTGGCGGAAAACACCCGTGTTCTTTCTGCCTGTCTGTCTCTCTCTCTCTCTCTCTCTCTCTCTCTTTTACCGTGTCTCGTTTGCGAAATTACGCAACCGTTTTCGCGATAATTGCTCGCCTGTGTAAGCAGCGCGCGCGATTCTCATTTACGCCGTCGTCGACCAAGTCGTTGGAGCATTAGAGAGAGTTGTAGCACTTCGCTATGCCGTAGATATCGGCCTTGAATATTTGTATTTCAGTATCGCAGTGTAAATATCTATCCGTTATCTATCTGGGAACGAGACGCACAAGTTTGACGACAGCGGCAGAGGGGAGGAGGGCAGGCGACAAATTTCGGGCGGCTCACGCCCGTGTGGGAAATATGTATTAGTCTCGCTCCGCTCTCGGAATCCTCGTTGTTTCCGCCGCGCATTCGTTCCGCTCGTTTGAAACACGGCTTCTCGTTTGCGCTCCGCGATATCGCGCAAAAAGTCGCTCTCGCGAGCGGCTACGCGCGTCGGTGCATGCTCGGTCGATGCTTGTAGCTGTCATCGCGTAATTCGTACGACGGGAACGGAGTCCCCGAAGTTAGCGGCGCTTCGAACAACGCGCTCGCCCCAATCCTGTTGTGACTCATCTTTAAGGACCTGCCAGAGAGAGACCCTGTGTGAATCACGTCGCCGCCGCGGTGCGCTCGCCGCTCCGCTGGGAATTCCGTGAACGCGGCGCGGCCAAGCGATGGGAAACAATGTTTCGTCGGCGTAATCGTTATCGGGCGATAACGGGCGCCGTCGCGCTTCGGAAGAAATAGCCGAGTCCGGGCTTGATTTTGAGCGTGTTTGCTCCCTCATTTCTCGTCGCTTTCGATTTTCTTATTCGAAGGATGCCGACAATTTCTGTCAGTGCTGCGTTTTAGGATAATATTTAGCCGTCAGGCCCCTCAGGTCTTCGCGTGACGCGTCCGCTCGCAAAGCGGGAACCGCGATGAATTTGTAGATCGGCGAGAGAGTAGAACGCGCGAATCTCCCTGTTTCGTTTCCTCTCTCGTTGTGAAACGAGAAGCTTCGGCTTGCTCGCGCTTACTTACGAACTCGCCGTTCTCCATCCTCCTCCAGCGCGCTCCTTCATTTCGTCTCGTTAGCGAATCAGGTAGACGGGATGAAGCTCATCGGCGATTTTAATTAACGAGAAACGCGCCTCGCGAGTCAGTTTATAAATCCAACCCTTTATAACCGACATTTGTAGTGCATTGTGTCTCGAAGTGGTCGGAATGCGGACGTTCGTCGAGGATCTCTCGCAAGAGGAAAAACCGCGTCCTGTACGCTCGCAGGTCATTTGACAAACTTATACCTGCACTCTGCCGATCGGGCTGTAATTTTACGGTTGTTACGGGAAACTCTTTTGTTTTTCCAAGGATAAAGCCGTTCGTCTTCTTTTTCCTCTTTTTTGTTTTTTTTTTCTTTTGTTAACGGGAGCGACGGAAAATAGCCTTCGGCGGAAACATAATAAAGGTGGGTAGAAAGTGACCGGTGTGTCAAGTACAAGCACCGGACGAATAAAGGGTTGAGGGAAAAGCCGGCTAAGAGACCGAGGACGGTCACGTCGTAAGCCGAGAAAGTTGCATCGCTTTGAAGGAAACAGCGGGATCTTTGAGCGCGCCGCGAGAAAAGAAAATGGTTCGACCTTTTACTTGTTTCCTCTCTCGCTCGAACAATTGTCTTCGAGAACAGACCTCCGGAGAAACCATCTTCGCCGTTAACGGGACCGGGAGGTTAATCAAGGGAAAGCTAGAAAAAACAGTGCTGTCCGTCCTCGGCGAAAATGCGATAGCGAACAGATGGCCGCATGTTAAGTGGCTCAGAACGAGTAAGGAATGAGTGAAGAAGGGATCGCATGACGGCAGGGGACGGGGACGTCGTAAACCGGAAAATCGCGTCGCTTTAAAGGAAATAACGGGAACTTTGGGCGTCGCTTTGTGCCACGCGTCGCAAGAAGCAGAAAAACGTCGCAGCTCGTTCTGCGCGACGTTTTACGGTCGATCCATCTCTGTCCATAAAATAAATCTCGTTATTTTACGAACCGGCCGCGAGCGTACACGTTCGCGTCCTGAATTCTCTCTCTCTCTCTCTCTCTCCCTCTCCCTCTCTCACTCGACTTTATCGTTGTCCAAGAACGATGAATCTTATCCCCGTTTCGGCCGCGTTTTTCTTGAGAAACAGCAGGTGAAGGAGGGAGGGAGCGTTCTCCGATGAAACGCGAGGTCGAGGACTTACACGTGCGTGCGTGCGTGCGTGTGTGTGTGTGTGTGTGTGTGTGTGTGTGTGTATCAAGAGAGAAAGAGAGAAATAAAACACACACGGGACGGGAGATACTTGCAAAGGGTTCCCCGAACTTTATCGGCCAGCTTTCGGTAGATTTTCATTTGCACGGCGAATTTTCCGAATCCAGTTTCCCCTCGGTCAGAATTTCCCGTGGGTCGGTCGCTCGCTGTTTTTCTCACGTGCTTGCCAAATAATTAAATATTTTGGCAAATAAACTCCAAATTAAATTTCCGCTGAGCTTCGTAAATTCGAGGTCGGAATGGGTCGGCGGGCTTATACACATATCGTCCAACATCGTAATTAGAAATGAAATATTAAGAGCGCAAATGCTTATCTTCGTTTCCGGTACGCCGGTACCTGTTGTTGTAGTACCGTTATATCGACGAATTATAGATCGAATTCTTTCTCCTCCCTCCCCTTCCCCCCCCCTCTCTCTCTCTCTCTCTCTCTCTCGAGTTCGTCTCACTTTTCGGATATCTGAATTTTAATCTCGCCGGGATTTCGCCGCGCCTGAAATTTTTTTGTAAAAAGCGGGGGACACCATTCAGTCAACAAAATTTTACAATCTATCGTTCCGAAGGTCTTCGTCTCGATTGTATTATCCGAGTCCTTCCTCACGCGCGATTCCCACCCTCCCCTGCCCCTCCGTCGTTCACGTCGCGCGCGTTACTCTGTCCGGCGCTGCATACGACGCAATCTCATTAGCCATCTTTTATTTCTCATAAATAATAACGCGCGGTCTCGCTGGAAATGTTCGATGCAGACACTTGCTGCTTCTCGTTGTTTTTCTCAGCGCGGTTACTTTTAGATGCGCCGATAGTCGCTAATTAATTATGCCTGGCTGAGCGGGATACTGACGTCACTTACCTCTACCAGCGTCATTTTTCTTGAGGCTCATGGCGTAGCGGTACGTTACCTGGCGCACTTCGCTAATAACCGGCTCAGAAATTGATATAAATAATATCTACGGAACAACGTTCGCTCGATGAAAAAGGAAATGACGTGCGTGTGCGCATTCGTTTTTTTTTTTTTCTTTTCATACGTCACATGATATTTCCTGGTATATGAATCGATATTAAATTCCAATCGTTTTTGATGATTTGGAAATGATCTTGAACGCGTCAATCTCACGTGTTTATTTTTATCTTAAAGATATTTGTTTCAGACAATTGACACGGTTGATTCAAGCTATCGGAAGAACCTTCGACAGCGTTTTTATTCTCGGAAGATTTGTGTCAGAGATTTGTTCCTTTCTTTTTTTTTTCTTTTTCTTTCAAACGTTCCCGTTGAATTAAATGATCGATGGGGTAGACTCGACAGAGTCTGCAGCGCGTTTTCCTCTTGGTCGAAAGAAGCGGGCCGAAATGATAATAAACACGTTCCTCGCTGGCTCCTTCTCCTCTTGTTCGCAGTCGCGTGTCATCGCTAACTTTGCGTTACATAAGCGGGAAGAGGAGAGGGAGTGGTAGAGAAGTGGAAGAGAGAGAGAGAGAAAGAGGGGGGGGGGAGAGAGGTCCAATGTTAACGTCGAGGAGTCGCGGTTGCCTTTTAAAAATGGCCGCCGCGAGACACATCGACTCTCGTTGTCGAAAACATCGGGCCGATGTGCCGCGATTATTGCGTGTTGTGCCGTGTGCGTGTATGTATGTGTGCGGAATGCGACTTAACAAACAGAACCCGAAGCCAAACGTCAAGACACGGTAGACACGTGTATATTTAATTTAATTCAGCGCGTGCGTTTACGCATCTCCGTGTAATTAATTCAATCCGATTTAATGAATTCGGAGAACGTCAGGGGGATTAGAAGCGGCAACTGTTGTTGCATCTCCCGTCGCGAGTAGCGAAAAATAAAATATTAACACAAGGGTCGAAATCGTAATTAACATTTTTTTAATTACAATTCGCGAAACAACTCTCTCTCTCCCTCTCCCTCTCTCTCTCTCCCTCTCTCTCTCTCTCTCTCTTTGAGCGTTTGCGTGTGAAAATTAGCAATTATGAATGGACGGGAGGAGACTCGCACGAGAGGGGATTGAGAGCGATGAATCTGTCCTTGAACGAAACAGACGTACAATGTACTAATTTCGAAAGGGACTTACTAAACCGACGAGCGGCGGTAAGGAAACTGGAAGCGATGGAAGCTTTCGGCCGAGCGCTTTTCAAACTCGCAGGTATATCTCTCACTCGTTTCTCTGACGTTTCAAATACGCTGATGATTTATGAGCGTGGTGTTCGGGTCTCTCCTGAGTTATCTTCCGAAAGTGCAGTCCGCTTTTCTGTCCCGAGCTCCTAAATTACTTGACGCTTTAGGCGCATAATGGACTGTGGAGTTGATACATTTTTATTGACTACGGAGACACGCTATTGTCTGGCGCGTGGAAAATTCGAGTTTCGACGGTGCGTTTTTCGACGACCAATAATAGAACTCCGGAGAAATGCCTCAGAACTGTCGTGAAGGCAGCGAAGAATGTCGTTAATGACCGTCAGGTAAGCGGCGGAGGACTTTCAAGCAGTTTGTTTCCGCAGGCAAGTTTGTTGCGCGCAGAATATCACCGCGAAAAAGTTAGCTTCGCGTAACCGGGGAGAGGGAGGGGGGATCGTAGTGACTTCGCGATGGAATTCTTGCAAACGGAATTTCTCTGTTCTTGTTTTTGTTTTCGTTGTCTTCTTCTTCTTCTTCTTCTTTCTTCTTTTTCACGCGTCGTAACTTGCGCGAAGTCGTCGATGCTGAGTCTCGCATCGAGAATCGATTTCTTTTCTCGCCGCGACTGCTCGGACGACTATAATTTTTTGTCGTCCGAATTTGCGTCTTCGCGCGTTTAAAGCCGGGAAATGAATTTTTATCTCGCCATCTCGCGCTCTCGGGACGCGCTTCTCGAGTCGGCGGTAAACATTTTTTTACGCATTTTATCCGCAAACTCAGATCTCTTTTTGCGTGTCGGCCGACGATGGGGGCCGGCCGTTACGTAACGATCCTGTCGGCGGTGAATAAGCCGTATAACTGGACGTACGGACTTTAATTTCGCCGAGGTGATACGGCCGTAGCTAAACGCGCTCTTTGGCGCGCCGCCGCCACTGGATGCATTCAATGCCAACCGGCAGGGAAGAAAATCGAAATCCCGTGCCGTTAAAAGAACCACTGTCCATGAACTCCGTGGCCGA
The DNA here is from genome assembly GCF_003227715.2 of Harpegnathos saltator. NCBI lineage: Eukaryota > Metazoa > Arthropoda > Insecta > Hymenoptera > Formicidae > Harpegnathos > Harpegnathos saltator. The sequence continues at coordinate 1,100,909 of NW_020230438.1, read as the reverse complement.
AATTTCGACGTCGTGCGGCCGCGCCGCCGCGCCGGCACCGTGGGACACAATCCTAAGCCGGGCTGCGATAATGATCTTTTCATGTCGACTTTTTCGGTCGAGCCTGCGAGCGTTTTGTCGGACGGGCGAAATTTTTTAGCGTTACATTTCCCGCGGCTTACGATCGCGTTCTATGTATATATATAATATTACCGTTCTACTTCTCGTTTCATCACTCCACCGCTCCAACCTAGCCCATTTTACACACAACTGTGTATGTGTCTGTGTGTGTGTGTGTGTGTACGCGCGCGCGTGTGAAAAAAGATCGCGCGGAGCGAAACTTCATTTTCCGAATTTCCGGAATAATATCCTTATGAATAATGGAACTCGGAGCGGTAGCGGGAAAAGTCTGGACGGTCCCAATCGCGGTCGTTTACCGTGCTTTTATTGTTATCGCGCCAGTCGTGGCGCACGCACGCACGCACGCGAGTCGCGGGAACTCTTTGGATTATTTCCGTCTGCGAAGCGGGACGCTCGATTGCGGCCGATCTTTGCATTAAGCGAGTGCAATTGGCTTCTTGCGAAAATCCGTATATCCGAGCGAGTGCCGGGACTGGTTCCCAGGAGATTCCGAGTGTTCGCGAAACGCGCCTCTCTCTCTCTCTCTCTCTCTCTCTCATTCACTCACTCACTCACTCACTCACTCACTCACTCACTCTCACTCACTCACGAGGTCGCCTCTAATGCCAGACGAACGCCGAACCGCTGTACCGGCGCGCTCTCTCCATCTCGCGACGAGCGGGGCTCAAATCGCCTGAATAAGTAACATTCAAGGAGATTAGCGACACTGCGAAACACACTCGGGCGCCGCTTTCGAAGGTCGCGCTCGCGCCGCGGCGCGTCTTGCCGCGGCGTGCGAAACGATGTCAGTGTGTCAGTGTCAATGGAGCCGAGTCATCATCGGGACCGGCGATTGTGATTCAACGGGGAAGATGATTTCGCTAATCCGCCGACTAATATCGACAGCCGTCGTCGCCGTTCCGCGCGGGAACGCGCGTTACGGTGCGAGCGGAGAAGCGAGAGCGACAATCTGTATCCCCGACACGTGTGTAATATCCACGTCGTTACGAGATTGAATTCATTTCCGATGCCGCGAGACTCGCGTCATCCCGGCGCGCGCTACCCACGAGGAGAGCGAGGAGGGCGTCCTCAGTCGGTTGAGGTTCAGGTTATTTCGGGTCTCCACCGTGACCTTAATATCCCGCGGGTACACGTGTCGTAAAGATCGCTCGCTTCTACATAGAGAGTTATCTTGGGTGCTCGTTAAAAAGGGACTCTCTCGTCGCGCTCTCTTTTATCAGGGAACAGGTTGGGGTCGAAAATACGCGCTGGACGCACCCCGCGCGCGCGCACCGGCTATTCGATAATATCTCGATTTGCGGCGATATTTTCGAGCGTTTACGTCGCGCGGTCGCGGTCGAGGGGAGCAGAGAGAAAGCGAGAGAGAGAGAGAGAGAGAGAGAGGCGTATCGAGAACCCGGCCACGTCGCCGCGTGTAAACACGCTCGCTGGATATAGCGCGGTAACGGCGATCATTCCATTTCCTCCGTGAAATGACAATCGCGCTCGAAACGCATCCTCACTCTTTGCCGCTCCGCATACAGACGTGACGTCGCTTATCGCGACGCGAGGTGCACCTCAACGACGCAATCGCCCAGGTAAAGCCGGGCGATCTCGGGCGTTGTTGCCTCGCCTCGCCTCGCCTCGCCTCGCCTCGCCGCGCGATACCCGCCGAAATTGAGGCCGCGTCGCACGGGGCAGTTCCTTTATTGACTTGAAGATTCCCACGTCTCTTTGTACGCTCGGAACGAAGCGGAGACTTTGCGATCTGTTTGTCTCTCCCGCGCGTACACGCGCGAACGCGGTCTCGCGAAAATTCCCGCTCTCTTCGTGAGACTTCTCACTTGATGGTCTCATCGGTCGTGTTTGCCGCGACGTTTGCTTGACGAAGAATCCGCGGATAAAAGACGAGCCGCTGCGCGTCTCGCGGACACCTATCGCGCTTTTCATGATACAACGATCACGATCACGACGGGAGGCTAATGTCGGCGAGGGTCGACGGCGGCGGAAAGAAGAACAAGGGAAATTGCGGGAAAAATGGGCTAGGCAGAGCGAAAGAGAGAGAGAGAGAGAGAGAGAGGGAGGGAGAGGGGGAGGAAGACGCTAGAAGGCGCGCGAGAAGAGGCCGTCGAATCGTCGGGAATTCGCGAGCGCGCAATCCGCCGTTTAGCCTTCGCCGAGCTGAAAATAAACGCGACAACTCACTCGCGCTCGTTTCTCCCGCCTGCTTCCCACTCTTGAGATTCGCGCATGTCGTCGTCGTCGTCGTCGTCGTCGTCGTCACCGACGCCGTCGTTCCTCGTTGGCTTCTCTGCCATCTCCTTGGACGCGAGTCGCGTTATAATATTGCGCCTAGCGTCGGCGGCGTGTTGCCGTTCGGGGGATTCACTCGCGTCGAATTTCTCGCGCGGAACTTCGCTCTTATTTGCATTTACCTATCCGTGAAATTTTACACGATACCGAGGGGTCGATAAAACGTCGATAAGACGTCGTCGTGCCGGGTATTGCGAGACTTTAAAAGTCTCGTGCCAGCTGGTGTTGCGTGCGCTCGAGAATGAAATCAGAGGAATGAGCGTTGAATGAGATTCTTTAATTTGGCAACTGCTAATCGAGCTATTTTGAGCTAACAGTTACAATTCGTCACTCAATTGGAATCAGTCCGTTATTTATTCCCAACAAGATCACGCTCAGCCGAGGGGATTATTCGACTCTCTGCTGATTCCCCGATAAATTAAATTGCAAAACACGCGTACGCGTCTCTCTCTCTCTCTCTCTCTTTCTTTCTCTCTGCCCCCCCCCCCGCCCCCTCCCCTGTTCCTCTCCTTCGCGCATCCGCTATTTTAACTGAGAGCAACAAGACGCTAGACGAAGTTTCTTGACGCGCGACATACTCGCGGGGTTTAAAATGGACGTCGCCGGTCCCGGAGCGCTCGCGTTAACCGGAACGTTCCTCTCTCCCTCTCTTTAGCGCTCGCCGAGTGGTTAACGAAACCCGCGTCGAATTTGCCACATGCGTGTGCGTGCGTGCGTGCGTACGTGCGGGCTCTCACGCGTGCCCGCTCGCACGGGCGAGCGCGCGGCTCTTTAGAGCGTACGACGACGGCGGGGCTGGAACACCGTAAGCGCGTGTACTCGAGAGACAGAGAGAGAGAGAGAGAGAGAGAGAGAGAGAGAGAGAGAGAGAGAGAAGAGAGAGAGAGAGAGAGAGAGAGAGAGAGAGACGCGACAGCTCTTTATTACTTGATGCGTAGACTTTGTTCGCTCTCCAAATACACGTCGCGAATTTACGCATCGGCCGCGCCGCGGAATTCTCGCACGGAGGGCGCTCCGAATCGCGCGCGAATCGAACTCGCTCGCACGTTGCGTCGAGCAGAGCAGCATTGGCGAAAATCTGACACCGCGAATATCGTATTATAAATTATGGCCGCGGTATCGTCGTGCGTCGTACCGTGATAATGGCATGCAGCGCGACGCTATTAGTCCCCGATATTATTCGCGCTCGCGCTGTGTATATAATTACAGAATACGAGAATACGAGAGGTCTCTCGGAGCTCTCTCTCTCTCTCTCTCTCTCTGCGAGAAGCGGAGGCGGCGCTTCTTCCGCTTTCTCAAGCTTCGCTTTTTCTCCCCCGCTCTTTCTTCCTCCTCGAGCGGGCTCGACCCGATCGCGCGCGGCTTGAACGGCCGGTCTGTCCGCACCCGTCGACGCGGAATCGCGTCTTCTTCGCGGCTTGGCCGCGCGCGCGCGCGCGCCTCCCTTCGCTCGATCCGCAAAGCGGGCTCGCGACGAATAAAATCGGCTGCTTCCTTTCACATGTCGCACCTCTCTCCCTCGGCCGCGCACGGCGATCAGCGCTACGGGGAAAATGATCGCGCATTAAATCGCCTTATTTGACATTCGGACGTCACGCTGACGTCGGCGCCGCGTGCGACCAAGCCGAGTTCCTTCGTGGAAGCGCGTCACACAGACGCACGTCTCGTATCACGCAGCGCGTGTCGTAACCGGGCGCTCCTTATCGCTCCCTGGCTCTGTTTTCACTACGCTGCGCAACACGAAAACAAGATTACTCGCATTGTCCGTGACGCGAGGGCGCCGCTACGTTGCTATATTTGAAACATTTGCTCGGCTCGATGACGCTCCTATACTTTCTCCGTCACTGATTTGTTGTTTCTCTTCTCGCTTTGACGGGCGGATCTTTGTGCCCAAAGATGCGCGCAGCAGCTCGCGACTTTAGTCGCGTTTCATCGAGCATGTCCCCATCGAGCGATGTCACGGAGACTCGACGCAAATTAAAGAGAGAAACGAGACACAGAGCACGCGCGCGCGCGAGAGAGAGAGAGAGAGAGGGAGAGAGAGAGAAAGAGGGACAGACGGAGAATAAGCGAACATCTCTTCCAATTCCATTTCTTGCGCGAGCGTTTCCGGCAGCCGAGTTATTTCGTTTGTTTCGAATTATTTCGCTGTACGGCGACTAGACTTCGCTACGTCGAAGGGGTGTTGCAGGGACTCTCCGTCCGTTCGACGTTTACAAAGTAGCGATCCAAGCGGAAAGCAGAAACGCGCTTCATGTCCCTCGTAAAACATGGCCACGATGTTTTATTGGCCGAGCGGGAAGACGATCCCTTCGCGGCCGGGCTCGATAACGCAATAATCCTTTATCGCGCGATTGAAAAGGACAGGATGTGATGGCGCGCGGCGGTGGAAGGAGAGACGGGGGAGGATATTCTTCGGTCACCGAACGATCCGGGAACGATGACGTTTTTACGGACCGACGACATAAATCGACTCGCTCTCTCGCGGCTCGGATAAGGAGCACTGGAAACGTTTTTATCCGCTCGAAGCACCGCGCTACTGATTCCTTCGACGGGTAGTTGCCCTCCCGTTTGCACCCTTTGTCTCGGTAGAGGCGTCCCAGCGCGGGAGAAGGGTCGCGACGGAGAGGGACACGGAGGATCGCGCGTGTTTGTGTGTGTGTGTGTGTGTGTGTGTAAAGTATCGGCGCAATGTTAACTTTCGTGTCTCTCGAAATGTGTGTCCGCGCGCGCGCGCGCGAGAGAGAGAGAGAGAAAGAGAGAGAGAGAGGGAGGGAGGAGTATCGCGTTATTATTGGCGTTATTAAACTTAATTTTAGAGAATTTTTTTGTGAAAATGAACATCCTCTAGCGTTTCCTTCACCGGTTTAGCGACATGTGGCCGAGCATGCTGGAAAATCACTTTGTCGTGTCTTTTGGCGTATTCTGGTCGTTTCTCCCATCGACTTCGAACGTTTAGAGACGGCCATTTTTTGTTACATTTAATGCTTCTGCCAATTCTTCAAGCGTTTGACATTGATCTTCGTCCAGCAATGCCTTCGATTCTTCGTCTTTAAACTTTTTCGCTTGACCAGGGCGTTCCTTGTCATCCAAATCAAAATCTGCACTTTTGAATCGTCTAAACCAGTACTCACAAGTTGAGATCGATGGAACCATAATCCCCATAAGCATCGGACAGCATACGAAGACTTTCAGCTGCCGATTTCTTCCAATGGAAACGGAAAAAAGTAACGCTTCCCGCAAATTGCGTCTCGTTGGCACAAAACTCGACATATCGAATGCGCTAAAAAACCCCGTTATTTACACCTCGACCAAATGAAATATACTGATTCTTAAAGCCTAATGACAGGGCTTTCGTATGAAGTTGGCTTCAGTATGGGCCGATGCCATTAAGTGCTCATCGCGCCATCTCTTGCAAATCCTTAAAAAGCAATAACATTAAGCAATAACATTAAGCGAAATGCGCGCGACGCGCGTTCTTCTTCCAAGAATCGCGCGCTTTCCGTGAAACTCCAGAGAGGTCGGATTGGAATCCATTTCATTGTGTCATCTGATAACGCCCGGTTGATTCCCGGAAGCAACCTCCGTTGCGAGCGTTGCGAGCAAGTAAGAGCAAAAGGAGCGAATCTGTGAACGAGCGGATCGCGTCCGTCGATGTTTACCGTTGCAAGAGGAACGCCGACGACGGCCTAATTCCTCCTTGTACCTCGAAGTGCGAGAGGACGAGCAACGACGAATCGCGCACGCGCGAAAACGGAAGCGAAGCGCCGGCGGTGTCCGCCCGCGCCGGTGAAAACGCCGATTGGCGAGCCGCGCTCTATTACGCGTAATCCAGGATTTCGAGTCAAGACGATGGATCTGGACGGATTAGAAACTCGGAGAGTAATCGATGTCGAGCGAATCGGCGAGGCAGAGAGAGAGAGAGAGAGAGAGAAAGAGGAGCGCTTGAGCGGCCGCAGTTAAAGGCGGATCAAGTCGGATCTTCGATTTGCGTTTAATCACCATTTGTTCTGCCGTCGCCGCGCATCAATTTTACTTTCGCCGTAATTTACGCACTTGAGAACAGCGTCCCTCCTCCCCCGCGCCGGCCGTTCCAGCGACGAATTTACGCTTTCGTCGCGCTCTTGCGGAAACATGACGCACGCTCGCAAGCGGAATATCGTCGCGAATTCACGTTCCGTTACTTTCGCCGCTTCTTTTGACAACAGCATAACAACGGATGCGGATAATGGCGCCGCTTGTATCATTAAATTACCGATCACTGTACATTCGTACGTTTTATTTCGTTCCCCCGAGGGCTCTGGAACAACAGAAGCGGCCGCGCGCTGCTCCCCCCCTCCCCCCGTCTTTCTCTCTCTCTCTCTCTCTCTCTCTTTCCTTATCGGCGAATTGCGAATCGCAGCTGGCGAGGGCCGCTTTAAATCATCCCTTTCTCATTACCATTTCAAATGGGCCGCGATTAACGCGAATTAATTATCTACGATAGCAATATTCCGCTTCCGGGGGAGGAGAGCGGCGGGGGAGGGGGAATGGCCGCCGCCGTTAAACGCTCGCTCTCTCGACCGGCAGGAAAAAGCCACCTCGGGATACGCTTCGCCGTCGATCCCGTGCCTCGCCCGATATCGAAAAAATATCGGCTAATTCGGCCGCCGCCGCTGCTACGCCGGCCGCGAAAGAGGCGCGAATTAATCCTCGGCGGATTAAATCGATCGCGACGCGGCTCTTACGCTCGTCGCGAATTGAAAGCGTCGTCGGCAGATCGTTGACATTTAAGGCTACATTTTAATCGGGCACGGTCGAGAGAGTGCACGTGTTCGCGATTAAACGGCGATTGCGCCGCGTTTGCTGTGTATATCGCGCGTGTATAACCGGAGTCGTGCGAATTTTTTGAAACTCCTGCGTTTCTCCGGGAGATCTTTATCCTCAAAGAGCGAGTAGAATGTGCGAGATTGCGATGAAACGCGCGCGCGCTTTTTGCATTCTTCGAGGGTGCGCCGAAAGAGCAGCGACGACAAGTGTGTCTCTCCTTAGCAAAAAAAGGCGGATGGCAAAACTGAGGAAATTTCATACATCACGCGTTAGGATGAAATTTTGGGGAATCATTCTGTTAACATGAATTTTGTTACCAAGGTTGTGTATTTGACGCTAAAAAAGTTTGAGTAACTTTGCAACACGCGTTGATAACACGCGCTACCTTCTTAGATAAGCAATGTCATTATACATTTGCCGCTGTTAGGCGCATGAAAAGATACCGCTGTCTTTGCTGAGTTTGAAATAAAAAATATACGCACTGTTGCTACGCGTTACAAAGTAGGTTAGGTCGGTTCGGCACAGATATTCTCATTTGTTACCACGTGAACGCATATGATCATATTAATCAGATTAACCCGGGAAAGTAGTGCGATACTAATTGCGATGTACGAATATTATTCGAGCGCTATTGGTATTAAATTATCGGGCCAGCGGTAGCCGGTGGTTTTTAGTCGTTTATCCCTGCGTCATTATTATAATTACGCGGAATCGAAAATGCGGCGGACGGACCGATCGATAAAATGAATCTGTTGCGTGAAGCGAGAGCGGACGCGCTGATTTCTCCCGATAGGTCGCTTCTTCGCAGATGGCCTTCGGCCGTCGACGAATTCCGTCGATTGTGTGTGCGTCGGACCGTCCGGTAATCGAGCATTTTTGCGAAACTGCCGCGTTCGTTTCCGACGCGGCGACGATCACCACCGGGTCTTCCCGGACAAAGGGAACGGGCGCAGCTCGCCGTCATTTGTCGGCCAGACCCGAGTTCGTTAGCTCGATGAACTTCGACCGTTCTGTGACGATGTCGCCAGGTATTCAATAAAGCCGTGCCGACGATCCGAACGACGGTGTTAGCTCGGAATTCCGCGCCCACGCGTCGCCTCGGAATAAAGAGACGCTCTCTGCGTTCCATCCGTGCGCAAAAAAGGCGAAGTCGGGGGGTGGAGGAGTCGAACGGAGAGAATTACGTAGATTCGAGTATCTGCTGCGATTCATTCTCTCTCTCTCTCTCTCTCTCTCTCTCTCTCTCTCTCTCTCCTCTCTCCTTCTCTTTCTCAGTGAAGCTGTGGACTTAATCGACCGAGGTTGGATCAGAAATTCATAAGCTGAAAAATGTCGAAGATGAAGAACTTTGCCCATTTCCTACCAACCGCATACATCGGCTGTCAATCGCACAGCATTTTAAATAGATGATAATAGAGATGTAAAAAATTCATTAGATTCTCAGAAAGCCGCCAACAACAGAGTTTTGGCCTTTCAACGATGTCGCTTCACTATTACTACTCGTTCGGCAAATCGTCACCATTTATCGAAGCATTTTGGCGTCTTCAGAAGGTATTTGCGTATGTCTTCGGCAAGATATATTTGGTATATCCTAGATGCCAAATATTATATTTGAAAAAAAAATACACCGAAAACTATGCAGCATCTGTAGATAGTCTGAATTTTTGTATAGAATAGGTGAAGTCCTTTACGCTTCTTTTTTTCGCTTTTAAAGTGTCTCGTAAATGTTCCGAGTTGGAAAATGTATCGCGCATACATCATTCTTCCGCCTTTTTTCCTCTTTCTCTCTCTCTCTCTCTCTCTCTCGTCTCTCTTTTCTTATCTCGTTTCTCCAAAACGAGCTTACACGCTTCTCATTTACATCCGTTTCGCACTTTCATCTCGAGCCGTTGCAAAGTCGCAATTTGCTAGGCGAGGAACGCGGACGGTTTTTCTGGCATCGATTTAGTTAAGAGTATACTTTCTAGCTGATTTAGCGAAGCATGAAGCGGCGCGACGAGGTGCAGCGAGAGAAAAAAAGAGAAAGAAGGCACAGCCGACGACGACACGCAAAGGACGGTCGGTATCGATCGAGAAAGTATCACGTGCCCGAGGAGACGAGAGGAGAGGAGACTGCATTCGGCTTGCTGGCCGCTGGGGAAACCCTCGCGCCGCGTCTAAACGTGCAATCTGAATGTACGTGTGTGTGTGTGTGTGTGTGTGTGTGTGTGTGTGTGTGCGGCAAAAGGGCCTCCGCACCGGCGCGGCGATGGGATAAATGTACCGATAGGACAAGCGCGCAGAGACAGAGAGAGAGACAGAGAGAGAGAGAGAGAGAGAGAGAGAGAGAGAGAGAGAGAGAGAGAGAGAGAGAGAGAGAGAGAGAGAGAGAGAGAGAGACAGAGAGAGGGGGGAGGGAGGGCAAATAGAACCGTTCTTAACTTTGCTCTCGATTGTACGGGTCTCGAGAAATTATCAAGTCGCTTACACATGCAGGAGGTGCGATTAAACTTTCCGCCGGGATACTTCTTGCCGTCGCGAATAATAAGCAGCCTTGAATTAATCAGGACACCAGGTGAGGCGTCGGAAGAAAGGGCACGTTCCCATTAAAGTAGACGCGCGGCTGGTCGATTCGTGCGGCGCGGCGGAAGCTCCGGTTAAACGGCGACAATTAATAGCCGTATTGCCATCGCGTGTCGATGAGAAAGAGAGAAAGAGAGGGTAGAATTGATCTGTAGTTTAACCTCTTAAAGTTTACGCAGTTACACCTACACTGATAAAAGTATAATATAGTTTTGCAACAGCAGAGAAGTGTTGTGCTCGAGTACAGCAGCGAAAAAAATTAAGAGAGAGAGGAGGAGGCTTATTGCCGAAGCCCTGAGAATAATTCAGCTGCGGAAAGGTTGAAAGCGTGACACGGTCCCTTTCTCGTCGTTCATTCGCAATTAAGCGGCCACGAGCGCGGTGATTATTGGCGGTGCGTTTAATTTGCATGATAATACAGTCTTTTGTTCATCGATATTCACGTTGTCATTCTCCTCCTCTCTCCCTCACTCCCTTCCTACCTACTTGCGCGGTACTGCGACACTCTGCCGCTCGAGAAAATATCAACGACGACGACGACGACGACGACGACGACCACGACGACGACGACGACACACAGTAATCGCGCTTCCGCAAATCGACTTTTAATCTGAATACGTACCTGCTTTTCATAAAAACCAGCTGTCCGCCGCTGTTAAGCCGTGAAATGCCCGTGTAGCCGTGTGTGTCGAGCTTCGGGAAAAGATTACTTCCCTCATTCCCTCCCCTGCCTCCCCCCCCCCCGCCGCCGCATCTCGAATGTCTTCAAAAGCGAATAGTCTCATGGCGTCGTCGGCGCGCATTTCCCTCCGGACAAAAGTGATATCGAAGTGCACAGTCGAGATCGAGAAAATATGTGCTTTTTGTCGCAGGCGGATATGTGCGTATGGGAGGCGTTTATCGCGTAAATCCATCAACGGATGGATGATTGATATATTTAATATATTCGGCGTACAATCGGTCTCTCTCGCGGTATACTCGCAACGCGCGGAGAAGGGCTCGAGGAAAGAGGGAGAGAGAGAGAGAGGGAGAGAGAGAGAGAGAGAGAGGGAGGGAGAGAGAGACGCATGGCGCACGCGAGGAACGCGTGCGCGCGGTAATTCTTCATGCGAAATTTCCATTCCTTAACGCATCGTGACTCGATAATTCACCCGGCGGACGTTTTTTATTTGCTTATCGCCGAACCACAAGCAGCGCGCGCGGCGTCCGCGACCTTTGACGTTCCGCATAACGGCCGGCGGCCACCCTTCCTCCGCATCGTGCGGCACCGGTGTTTCCTGCCGGACGCATTGTGCGCCTGCGAGAAAATTATATCGCGATCGCGCTCGCGATATCTCGCGGCTCCGTATTTGTCGCCTTCTGCCCGCCGATAAGTCAACGGCTCGATTAAAAACGACCGGCACGGTCGTTTCCTCGCTCGAGCTCTTTCCTCCCTCCCTTCCTCTTCCTTCCTTCCTTCCCTCTCCCTCTTTCGTCGCGCGCTTTACTTATGTTAATGCACTCGGAAAAATTCTGCAGCGACTGCGAATAGTACATCATGGCGCTTGCTCGCGCGTGCACGCGCGCGCGCGCGCGCGCGTCGCATTAGTCTCAAGCGCCTTGACAACCGCGTTGTCGTCCAACGTGTGTCAGATAACGCACATACGAGGAGGAAAATCGTCCCGGCCGACCTTTAAACGTCTATTTAAAGTGCTCTTCGCGCCGTTTCGATTGCGATGCGGCACAGGTCGCGGGTCGAGGCAGAAAAACGCAAATGGCGGAGACTAAAGGCTCGTCTACATTAGCTGTTAAGAGTAAGGCTGTAAGGTTGCAAGACACGAAATGAAATATTTTCATTCGCTGACAGCGCTTACGGTTACAGCCTTGCAGCCTTACTCTTACAGCTAATGTAGACGAGCCTTTATACACCACGCGTGATTTCCTCGGGGGGGGGGGGTGGCCCGAGTGATATTCGGGAAAACACGGCTTGTGTTGCGAGTATTCCTTCGTGTATCTCGAAGTCGCTCCGTTGTCTTATCTCCGAGGAATTCCTCGGCTCGGAATTTCTGCCTCGAATCTCACCACCGGTTCCGGAGGTTACGAATATTCTCTCATTTGTCATCCGTGTGTTTTCCGTGGAGAAACGTATTTTCGTCGGAATCGAACGCGCACGTTACCGCAGCGCGCCCCCGAGTCGACGCGTGTTGCTCGTTTTGTAAATTATGCAGAGTCCGATGTCCTGAAAAATTTATGCTCTCGCGGATCCACTTTAACTCACAGAGATGATCCCCAAGTGTGTAACTCTTGGAGATGCTTAACTCGAGGGGAGGTTTATGCTTTTATTATTAAATCCGTGCGCACATACATACATACATACTGATTGCAAATGTACACTCTCAGATACTCGCGGAACTCTGAGCCATTATCATTTCTTTCGTTGCTACTACTATTATTACTACTACTACTACTACTACTACTACTACTACTACTACTACTACTACTACTACTACTACTATTACCGCGGCTGGTTTTTGCGCCTGACAGCAATCGTGACGAAATCGCAGTTGCGACGCCTGGTTCGTCGTTCGCCGTAACGACGGCGTCGCCGGAAACGCGACTAAACAGGTGTTCACGTCGAGCCGCAGCCGCCCTCTCCGCGCTTCGTGACGAGTCCCTTTTCCGCCTCCGTGCCTCCTCCCCTTGGTCGGCACATTTCCTAAAACGCGCAGCGGTTATTCTCGGCGGTGCGTCATGCGAGCGACGACGACATTCCGTCTCTGTGAATTCACTTTCGACAAAGCGGCGGGGAGGGGGGAGGACTTTCTCCGCCCGAACGCGGCCGTAATTCCCGACAGTGAAAAGTGGGATGATTATGTGTCGAAGAACGTGACGGACGAGCTCGGGGAAACTCGGAGGTCCCGAGGAGAGATAACGAGAAAACGTCCTCGCCCAAGCTCCGGCGGAGTCGCGTCTCGAAACAATGCCTGAGTCGCGTGCCAAGCCTGATGTAACGCGAATGCGAGTCTCTCTCTCTCTCTCTCTCTCGAGTCAGTCGCGCGAGCGTGCGATTATACAGTTATTAAACCGGAATCAAATATATCCGGGCGCTTATTCCCGCTCCCGGTGTTGAAGTATTCGGACCGGCGGACTTAATTAGCCGTGCTCTCTCGTGCAGGTGAACTGCGACGCGACGCGAGTCTTCTTCGTTTCATTTGTCCTCGTGTAATTCGCCTCGTGAACGTGCGCGCGTTGGGCGATCTATTTCGGGCGGACGTCGTGTAAACGACGACGCAACGCGCTCTCTCGCCGCGCGTTAGCGCGCTCCGCACTTTGTTCCGACTAGTCGAACGTGCTTGTTCCCGCGCAAATACGTCCGATCTAATTGGCGGGTAATTTTGGTTTGCAGCGTGGACCGGGACCGGCTCCGGGAGCGAGAACGACAGGCCCGCGCGGCGATGTCGGTCCAGGCCGAGCAGGCGGGAGCAGGAGGTGGTCCTGATCCCAGGCACCATCATCATGGCCACCATAACCACGCGCACAGCAACCTGCACGCGTCCAACTCATCGCTCTTCCGTGCTCCTGTCAGGGTAAGTGCGCGACGTTTTCTAATTACTCCGCCGTCCGACGAGCTGTGCATGCACGATTGTATTAGCGCTCGGAATGGCAGCAGCGGAATCGATTGAGCGCCGATTGAGAATCTTACACCCGAAAGAAAACAAAAAAAAAAAGTAATTTCGGAACAAGCGGAATCATCTCAATTTTAGAGGATTTTATTCTTATATATATGGCCTCAAGAGGATTTTCATCTAAGATTCAGAGGAAGATATTACAAACACATTATTAAAATTAGACGGATTGTATGTCATGTGTATAATGCAAATCTTATCGATTTTAATATAAATTTCCTCTTATACGTGGATTATTTAATCCTTTTTCGAGAGGATTATTATTTATTCTTACTGTATTTTATTCTTGCTGGTTAAGTTGAAAAAATTATTATAATGTATAGCGAAAAGTAATATATATATATATGTATATATATAGATGTACTCTGGCTTCAGCTCCACAATAAGTAGGCACGAATGAAATAAGGTCGTCATAACAAATAAATTTCCAATTTCCAGTATTATTATGGACTTGATAGCTACAAAAACGTTCATTATAACTAATTGTATGAAACATAGTTAAAAAAAAGAATATATTATTCAACTTCTTGCAACAAATTATAAACTGTACTTGACCAAATATGGGTAAATTATCTTCGTTTACATATTACAGCAACACCTTTTTTAAAAAGCGTTCCAAATATTCTGATCCATGCGTATGATTATTTTTTCATTCATGTTTGGAGGTAGAACATAACTGAGCAAACGAAGCCGACATATTCAAATCAACATATTCCTCCTCATACAAGAGAAAAATTAATTGATACAAGAGGAAATCCTCTTGAAATCAAAGGAAAACAGAATAATAGATAAATGGTTCACTTTAATCGCTTTTTCGAAAGAGGAATCCTTTTTCTGTAAAAGGTTTCACTTAGAATATGAGACTACGCGAAAAATCACTTTACAAATAGAATACTTTTTTTGGGTGTAATCTGGTTTTGTTACGTGTTGTTACACTCGTCCACGGCGGGCTTATCTAAAAATGTATTTTTAAACCGATATATATATGTCAGACGTGCGAGATTTGAAGAAGCGATTCTGCGGTTATTCCGGAGAATTGATTAGTTCGTAAAGTATGGATGTGTTTTCGGTCCACCACTAGCGCGTTGAAACTGTCTCTGGTTCTACGTTAATTTCCATCGAACTCAAAAAACGAATCTCGAGGTGTATAATACTGCGCGGATTATTGTTCTTCGATGCTACAAATGTTACCATCATTTTCCGCGTTGAAGAAGATGCATTTCAGATTTTCATTTGATATTTCATAGTGTCAATACTTTATCAGCATTTAATCTTCATTATCAATTTCAATAAGTAGTGTATTAATTATGCAGCAATTGCAGATGGAATATGCGCGACCAGCAAATATGCATTAACACTGATACGGATAAATAGCGAGATCAATAATAGATTGATGCAATACAAGCTGCTTTTTCATAATTTATCTAGTATTATCTATTATCGAGGTTAGAAATTTCAATAAAAAAGAGAGTCGGAAATTTCGGTGTAAAATTTGAAGATTCGATAGGATCGACAGGAGACAGAGAGGGGGGGAGAGAGAGAGAGAGATCATTTTGAGGGACAAAAATACATCATCAGAGGCACAAACGAGCGCGTTTGTGAGACTCGAATAGCTCCTAAATTTTGACTCGGGGCGATAAGCAACGGCGGTCCTGATAGCGCGGGTCGCCGCGGAGCCTCGGAATGTTTTGATGAAAGCGTCCGCCTGTCAAGTTTGCGACGCAGTTTGTAGGATTAGTGCCAGAGTCCAGATTTCGACCTGGGTAAATACGTTGGTCGTCCTTGAAACGCGTGCGTCCTGAAAGAGGAACCGGCTGCGAGGAAATACTGCGTCGACCGCTTGAGAGATGTCCGCCAGTTTAAATATTACGTGGTGTCGTCATCGAATGCCTTCGCATTGATCCTCCGATGGCCAATATTCTCTAAATATAAATACTGCGAGGCTGCACGTACGAATATATATATATATATATATATATATATATATATACTGATCCACTAATGCCGCAACGCGATAAGGTATTTCCGCGAATGGAAATTAAAACAGCTGCCGTCCGGTGACCTTTAATTTATTGCTGGCGATCATAGCTTTTTTCTTCCTCGCCGACGTGGGCACGAGATAACGCCGCGTCAGTTAAATTGACACACACTTATCCGCATATACACACATGCGCGCGCGCGCTCGTTTGGAGCATTTCGCGGCGCGGTGGTGAGTTCTTTTTTCACTCGTCGAGATGACGCGAAAAATGTGTTTTGTGCCGCGAGATGAGAGTAACGATGAATACTGAACCTGTCGATCAATTTGGTCGCGCGCTCGGCGATTGTATCGCGCGCATGATGCACTAACATGGTGCATTCGACGTTATCGCAATGTGTCGATCCCGCTCTAAAACGGACGCCGCGAATCTATCTCTTTCGTCGCGACCGTGCGCTCGCTTCATTAAGCGAACGCGACCACCACGACGATGACGACGACGACTGTGTTTTCTATCCGCGGCGGTCGCGAAGTCGCGAATAATTAACGGGCGGAAAGGAGGTGAGAAAATTGCGGTGACGTCCGTTCCTTATCGCCTGTCATCTTTATTCAAGCAGAATCCCCGACCCTGCGCGCGCGCTGTCCGATCGTTTAATGGAGATCCTTTTCGTCTTCTTGCGTTTTAAGAGCCATTTTGTCCTTTTCTCGCGTCTTTTCACATCCGTCTAGTTAGTAGTCGAAGGCACTTCGCCTAGTGGATTCACTGACCGCTTCAATTAACGTTCACCGATCAGTCTCTCCGTCCTCGTCCTCGTCGTCGTCGTCGTCGTTGTCGTCCGCTAGATACGTTCCGCTTAATGAATTCGCTTTCGATCGTAACCGTTATCATTCTCGTTAGCGCTATTTATTTCAGACCCGCGAATAAAGCCGTCATATCCAAATGCTGGCGCTGCTTCGCAGGGGCAACAATTATTGTTATTCCCGGACCAGCCAGACAATATTACGACGACGACCGGGCAAAAGTCGCGCAGCCGCTACATATATAGACGAAATAATCCAGGAACCCGACTAGAAATTTTTATCCCATGGTCCTGAGGATCAGGCTAACCTCATTTGGACATTAGGTCCAAATAAGGTAATACTATCGGGTCCTAGTAAGTCATGTAACGCAGCGTGGATATCAGGACCTTAGTAAGGATTCATAGTTAGGTCCTTGTTGAGGAGTTACCTTATGGAATCCTTATTACGTTTTTTTCCAAAATATGGCTCCAAATTATGGCTCCTGATTACTCGCCACGGCTATATTGGATGATGACATTAGAAATAAGAAATGACACGCTGAAAATTTTTTCATGTCATTTCCAAATAAAATGATATTTGCATGAAGTAATATTTTAGATCGCTCGAGCATACTTGTAAAATGTTTCGGAAAAGAAACATAAAATGAATATCATAAGATCATCAAGTGTCACAAGATGACAAGACATAAAGTAGTGTTAAAGAGAAAAGTTGCATGTCACGTTAATTTTACAACTATTTATTGACTGCTAAGAAGAGGATAGTTTCTATAGCCTTTTACAAATATATTCAAGTGATCTAAAGTGTTTTTTTTTTTCAGTGCAGACATCTTTATATTTGGAAATGACACCCAAAAATTGTTTTGTTAAAACATGATAATACAAATCATATTAGGTGACGACATGAATAAGAACCTGATCAACTGAACCAAATTATATCATGCACTAGGTTGGTACATTAAGGTCCTAATGCGGACCCAATCATTATAACCTTATAAAGGTCTTCCTTACTCATTTTTGTCGTTAAGACATTACAAGGACTGACTTACTTAGAATTACCTTTCATTCACCCTATCAAGTCCTTATCAATATTGGGTGAACCTGATCAAAATTTCTGGTCGGGACGATTCGCCTCAAACTCAATCGCAAAGTCCCGATCGAGAGCGGCCACGTGATCACAATACGACGACCCATCATTGGCGCGTTCTCTCGGAAATCTCTCGCGACTGGAAACAAACTCGGATGGATCTCCTCGTAGACCGATAACTCTCCGGAGATGCGTCGACTCGATCTCGATGGCGGACACGATCGTGGGTGTCGGTTTAATGCGCTTTCGAGGGCCGCATCCGCGCGACTTCCCTTCGCGTCCGGCCACCGGCGGGAATATTTCACGGGCTCTCGAGCAATGAGAGTCCACGATCGTCTGGGCTTTCTGGCTTCAATCTCAACCGGCCGATAGCGGCGGCCGTCTTAAGGGGGGCCTATAGGGCGACCCCGTACGACCGTTCCGGCGAAGGACCCGTCGCCAGGTCCCTCCGCTCGCTCGTAAACACGACCCTGTTCCTTGCCCCTCGCCGTTCTCCTTACCGCGGGGTAGCGAAATTTATCCCGATCCCAGCGACGCGCTCTCTCGAGCCCGGAGAGGGCGAGAAAGGGTTCGGCGCCTTTTCCCCGCGGAAAAGCCGCACCATGAATAAATCGAAGAACGATTCGCTCGCGCGTTCTTGGCTTGGTTTTACGCAGAACGATTATTACGCAGGAGGACGGAAGGAGGTGGTGGTCCTGTCGGGGATCGCCCGTCCACGCTCGACGACCCTTCGACTTTCGACTGTAGTTTCCGGACAGTAGGATCATAAGGACGACGACCCTCTCCCGGGTCGCGAGAAGTTGCCCCGCTCGGCTCCGAGAGAGCAAGACTCTCTCGGAGGTGTGAGACATATATTCGTTTTATTTTCTTTTTTCTTTGCTTGTCCGCCCCTTTTTCTTTTCCTTTCGTAAAGAATGCCGTCGATCTGTCGCTGTCAATAATGCCTTTGAAGTAAAGCACGCACAATTGTAATAAAAATATTGAATTTATTCTTGCTTCTAATACCGAACCATTCATATCGTACGAGGTGTGAGTATCGCATATGAAAATCCGGAATGGGTATTCCGAGCGCTGAGAAACAATAACAGTGAGGTCGATGGTGGGGAAAACGATGTGTTTACGTCTGGAAGATAGAGACGCGAATCATAAATACGATGTCGCGATAGAGATAGGCGGTTAATCGCTGTTGGATGCCCGAAAGAGACGTGCCGTCGTCACTCGCGCGGAAGGTTGGTGAGTGTTGATCAAATCATTGTTTTCTAATGTTCGTCGCGTGACCACCGGGGTCGAGCATTGTTTCCCTTACACGATTAGTTGATTTCTCTTAATTCCAAATACCGGTGTCGTCGTGCGTTTCCCCCTCGACACCGACGTCCGATTCGGATGTTTTCTTGCTTCGCCAGACCGCGGGCTCGCGTTTTCCCTTGCAGATCACCGACTGTCCGCCAGCGGTTCGAGTGTGCGCATCATTTTAATCAATTGTCGCGTGAGGTAATTACGCGAAAGCCTCACTCGAAGGTGGTTCTGGCTGACTCGGTGCGTCTCCGTATCCCGCTCGACCTCCACCGGCAAGCGCCTGATTATTATATTATCGTTATGCTGTCTATTGTTTTTTTTTTGTGTTTACTACCTCGAACTGCTCGTCTATTCATTCGGCTCTGAGTGTGTATGCACAAAGGCGAATAAACAAAAGAAGAAAGGTCATCGTGTCTACAGGGACTCGTTTTCCCATATTATTTACATACATCCTATACGTTACTCTCACAGAGGCAGCCGGCTCTTACGTGGAACGAGGGGAAATCGCGTTGACCCGCGAGAAGGAGCGGCGGTGAAAGCAATAATTAATAAGATCGCGGGGAGATTTGTCGCGCTTGGGATTTTCCGCGATTTTACGACCGGTTCGCGGCGGCGCGGCGACGCGACATTAAAATGTGACATTTGGATCGAACGGTCTTGGCGCTCGCATCGGCTGCCCGGACGTGTTGTCGGTTCGGCGCGCGGAAAAGTTCAGTTTTCCCTGGCTCGTTATAAACCGCTCGTGATTACGCAACGACGTTACGCTCACATAAGCGATGACGGCCTTTAATATCTTTAATATTCATTTCTTCCTTCGCGGCCGGCGCAAATGAACAACCGAGTGTGCTCCGATTGGTCCTCTCGCCCACTCAACAGGTGTTTTCTCGATTCTTAAGCTCTCCTCTTGATGAGCCTTTCAGCGGGGGAGACGTCCGGCGGATCTAATCCTCGCGAGTGTCCAGCGCGCTGTCGGCTGTCGGCTTTATCGTATCCGCGCTTGTCTCCGCATTTGCGAGGGAGCGGAGGATCCACCTCATTGTGTCTGTCTCTCTCTCTCTCTCTCTCTCTCTCTCTCTCTCTCTCTGGTTTGCACGCTCATGTACACGTCACGGCGAGAGAGTGATTAATTAGCGTCGCGCAGTTGGGGATTAATTGACTTTATAAAACCGGTCATTTTATAGACGGGAAAATACGCGTATGAGCGGTCGATTCTCCGCGGCGACAGTCAACGACCCCGCAGTATTTTGCGGAATTGAAATCGCGAAATCGATCACTCTCATCGCAACGCGCGTACTCGCTCCACGGAGTCGCTCGACGTGTGGCCGGGGCGCGTCCTTCACAATCGCGGGTGCGCGCGCGCGCGCGGAGAGACAATAGTGGTGGAACGTCAACGTGACGGGATGAACGAACCGAACGCGTTTCGACCGCAGGAGACGGGATTTCCGGTTCTCACGAGGCAGACTCGACGGTTCTGAGAGAGAGAAAGAGAGAGAGAGAGAGAGAGAGAGAGAGAGAGAAGCAGCGACTCCATTCTCTCGCAGCGAAATGTCGTCGGCTCGTTCGTCGACACGACAAATTTTCCTGGCCGCGCGCGTGCATCCGCAAACAGAGCCGAGTACGCGAATCGGTTTCTAAATACAGTTACCCGCTACGTTACAAAGGACACGTCGTCCTCGCGAGACTCCGGCCGATCGGCCGCAACGACTCGGCGATGCCGACTCCTAACAACCATAACTGTAACCGCGCGTTAGTAACCGTACGATGAGTCGCGAAACCGCGTGTCTTCGTCGTCCGAGCAGAACGGGGGGGGGGGGGGGGACAGAAACGGGAAGCTCGCGGCTCTCTCGGAAGGAAAGGGGGAGAAAGAGCTACGGAAGGGGAGGAGGTTGGAAGAGGAAAAAGGAAAGCAGCGGATCGAAAGGCGGAGGATGACGGTGGGGGAGGGGGGAGCAGGAGGGAAAAGAGAATGGCGTCGATTTCGTCGTACGGGTTCGCGCGATCGGCCTCCCGCCGCCGCGAGCGGAAAAACGATTTCCGCGCGATTTTCCCGCGCGCGCTCGTCTACGTCTACGTCACGGAATATCGTATCCTGCTGACGCTCCGGCGCGCGCCGCCCTCTCGATATCGGGGAGCGCGTGACGTGCCGGTGCGTCGTGCGAGATCGACGTGAAATATCGGCCGCAATCCGCGCGACGCCGTCGTCCGAGCAAAAATTATTAGGGCCCTTCGCCCTCGTGAAGGCCCCGATAAGACTGAGAAGGACGTTGCCCTAAAAAGAGATGCCTCATTATTATCGCATTAAGCCCCGAGATGGATTTTTAAGTGATGCCTTAGATTTTACGAAATAACGCTCTAACGTGGAAAACTACTGATGGTGGGCCTTGGAAGGACTTTTTAAAGGGATACTTCAGATATCAAGTTTTGTAATAGAAAATTAATAAGGTCTGAAACGTGTAGTAAAATTGTCACAGTTTGATATCGTTTTAGTAGATACGCTCCATCTTCTTTTAAAGGTTCTTTTAAAGATTTTTTAATTATACCGCAATTAAAAATAAGTTTTATTAGTTTTATCGATTGTGCCATATTCATTAATCTCTTCCAAAGATTTTTCTGATATTGCCTTTGTGTTGAAATGCAGCAGTTTTTCATAAAAACAATAGCAGGATTTCGTGCGTAAAAAATGCTGTATTTTATTATAAAAAATATGCTACATTTTTAAGATAAAAATTTCTTATTATATACTAACAAGGTTATACCAAGGAGATAAAGAAATTACAGTCTAAATCTCTTAGAATGAAAAGAAGGAATATTTTTCGCTCAAGCGATAATAGAAATATTTCCTTATAAGGCCCTGTTGATATCGTCTTATAAAGATCCGTTGAGCCGTTACACATCACTTGTAGGGCCCTTGTCTTTCCATGCCTACTAAATTAGCCCGATAAATTAGTTAGAGAAAAATAATCAGCCCCTTAACAGAGCCTTATTAATTTTTCAACTCGGACGGTGAATCGTCCAAGATTCACGGACGGTGCTAACGGACGCCGCGGCTCGTCGAGCCGCTTGACGTTTGGAATCGCGGTATTCGGGTTACCGGGTGTCGAGTGAATGGCCAGTCCGAGAAAAGACATTGAGAAGACGCGCGCTCTCTAGGCGAAAAAGCTGATGCTGTCGCTGAAGCAGTCGCCGAGTCTGATGACTGGCGCTGAGTGGCTGTGGAGGAGATTCGGAAATTCGCGCGCTCTTGACATGTCTCTGATAGAATTGTTCACGTGGTTATTGAAAGCGCAGTCGCATTGATATCGTCGAGCTGACGCTCTTGGCGTGCTTTAATCGCGCTGGCGTGCATTATCGCGACGCGAAGTCGGAAAAAATGAAACGTATCGGTGTCTGGGATTGCGGTTCATTTTCAGTGTGAGTCTCTCTCTCTCTCTCTCTCCTCTCTCTCTGTGTCTCTCATTTTCCCCCCGGTCCTTTCTTTCTCGCTCTCTCTCTCTCTCTCTCTCTCTCTCACTCTCTCTCTCTCTTTCTCTGTCTGTCTGTCTGTCTGTCTCTCTCTTTCTCTTCCTTTTCCTCATTTCGTGATTTTCTCCTCGTCGAAACGGAAACCTACCACCGCCGCCGTTGCCCATTATATTTCCCGTGTCTGCTGGGATTGTTGTTGCGGCTGTCCGTCGCGAAAATTCCCCGGAGTGCACGCGCGAGCTGGTGGTGGTTTATCGTGTTCCAGCTCGATGTTTAAAGTTCGCCGAGATTAAAGTCCGCTAGTTGGGAGATTACTCGGCCCGATAAAGCGCGCGCGCCGTGTGGATCGAGCTCGAGGAGACGCTATTAGTTGTGTTATCCCGGCAAAGTCGGAAACTACGGTCTCTAATAGCGGGCATTAGTCGATAACGCGTGTGTGCGCGGACGCTTCCTGTATCTTTTAACGACGCGACGCGGGAGAAACGGGCAAATCAGTCGACGGCGCTCCCGAATGGCGCTGCCGGCACAAGCGAGTAACGAACGTAACGTTCTCGCGGCAATGTTTCTCTCTTCACTCCTTTCATCCTCGATTCTCGGCCGTCCGTCCGATGATCTTCATTTCATGATTACTCGCTCATGTTCTCGCACCCCCATGTAAAAATCGCCTTTGGTAAACAATTTTTTTTTTTTTTTTACAAGTTTGAGCGCCGGTCATTGTCCGCAATTTCACCGCGAGTTTCAAGTTTGATCGAGGTGATCTGACTCGATAGTCATTGGTCAAGCGAGGAGGCAGCTGCGCGCCAGAAAGCAGCCTCGCCACGTGTTGTCTTACACGGTAAAGTCACTGCGCGTTGATCCAAGCGGGATACGGTAAACCCGCACGTGCGGGCGCATAAACGCCGAGACTCGAGCCGCGCGCTTGCCGTAACCGCCGTAAACCGGCAGCATCGTTTCAACAAACCTTCTTTTTCTTCTTTTATCTCAGCCCGAGGGCATGATTCGTCAAGAGCCACTTTTACACATTCGCGGATGTCAACGCGCGCGCGCGCGCGTTATTATATAATAAAGTTATTTGTCTGTTCTTCCGCGGGTAAAACGCGTTTCTTCCGACGACGGTCGTCGAGACATGCGCGTTTTATTCCTTCGCTCGCGGCAGATAAGAGGGCATACTCCCTGCGCCCTCCCTCCCCACGGCGGCTCTCCCTCTCTTTCTTTTTTCCGCCCGCGCGAGCGGGGCGCGCGAGCGTTGATGCGCCCTTTTTCTTCCTTTCCCGTTGCAAAGATGTTGCGTTGTAACCAAGAGCGCGGCACTTCCTCATTGCGATATCGCTGTTTCTCTTCCTTGGATTTTCGATGAAAAGGCGATTTATGTACGTGTGAAGAGAACGGGGAGCGCAAAACGCGAGAGGAGCGTATTTCCCGCTGGAAATAATGCGCGTGTCGGTCGTTTGATTATTCATTAATCAAGCAAGGAAGTTTACACGTGTCGCGTCCTATGTATAAAACATGTCGCATCGCTATTCCCTCTTTTGTTTCCGCTCGCTCCATTTTCGTCATTCGCTCGGAATTTGTCGCTCTTACCTCCTCCAGCCTTCTTCCCCCCCCCCCCCGCCGCTGCTCTTATAAAAAGGCGGATATTCAAAAAATCCAATCCTCCGGACTATTTTCTCAAGCGAGAACTCGAGCGCGCGCTCGAATTTTCCCGGATGAAACGCTAAAGTGCCGCGGGGCGGGGGGGAGGGGTGGGGTGGCGCCCGTGCAAAGGGAGCGGCTCTTGACGAATCGTGTCCTCGGGCCGGGATAAAAGTGCAAGGAGCCGTTTTGCTCCTGGTCCGCGGCGATCGATCGCCGCCGCGCCGCCTTCTTCCTCCCGCCGTCGGCTCCTTTTTGATGCGCGTCGCGCACGGGGGTGGCCGTTCGGCCCCTGACGATTACGCGATCATTTCAGGCGGCCGTGCGTGCGGCGTCGTAACCAAGTCGAATCGTTACTCCGCTTACACGCGCGCACCGACTGTACAATTAGCCGATCATAAAGAGCGCGCTCATAAGCCGAGGGCGACGGGGGGGCGGTTCTCGCGGTGGAAACAGCTCGCGCCGACTTCCCTCGGCGCGCGGACGGCGCGAGGAAGCCGAATCCAGCCCGGGGAGGAGGGGAGGTTCTCGATCGAGCGGAATATAGCGAATGCCTCTTTCTCCTCCTCGCTCTTTCCTTCTCGAAATATCCATTCCTATCAGCCTCTCTCGCCGCATCCCGACGAAGCCGGTTTCATGTTCTTCCGCGATCCTGAGGACTCTCCTCGCGCGCGCGCGCGCGCGCGCCTCCTGGTCGGCGTGTTGAACGAAGATGCAGACGCGCCGGCGTGTGAAAAGGTCGGCGGGAAAAAGACCGAGCGTGATGCAAATTCGCCAAACGCCGGCGAAATGGCGGAATCGGAAGAGCTGTCTCGCGGTCGATGTAGACGAGAGAGCGACAGAAGAGGAAGAGAGAGAGAGAAAGAGAGAGAGAGAGAGAGAGAGAGAGAGAGAGATTATCACGTACGATTGGCGGCGCTAAGAGCCGTGACAAATTACGCGGGCTATAAATACACACGGTCTTTTGACGCGAGGTACATCGCTATTCGCTCGACATCGCTATCGGATTTAACAAGTTTGGCGTAAGGTTACAACGACTCGCGTGCGTTTTCGCGCGATGCAGACCGAGAGAGAGAGAGAGAGAGAAAGAGAGCCCGTCTCGCTCGCGGCTACTATCATCCGCCGTGGATGAATGTTAACGGTCGCGACATTTTATTACGGCGCTGCGATACGGCCCGTAATGGCGCATTTATTACATTATAAAATACGAGCGACGCGCCTCTCGTAAGAATCTCTGACTCTCTCTGTCTCCCTCACCTCCCTCACCTCCCTGCGTCTCTCTCTCTCTCTCTCTCTCTCTCTCTCTCGTTCTATCTTGCGGCCGTAAAAGCGCGTTTATTTATACATGCGCGCCGCGCACGCACATGCTCGTACGTGTTACGTTGTATCTATCGCGCGCGTGCGCGTTACGCGTGCCGATATCATTCTTCCGGCGCGACGACGCGATATGCTTCTGTTAAACGCGCCGGAAGGCTAAAGGCGCGAAGAAACATCGCGTCGCTCCGGCGAAGGAGATTCGCGAGAGCGGCTACGAATATATCGGAGGGATACATCCGACCGTTTCCTTCGCGGCCGCTGGTTTTTGACGGGAGGGGTTTTCGAAGGGGGGCACGAGAAGAAGCGGATCCTGTCCGTATCCTGTCCTGGATATAGCGAACGCGCGCGCGTGCAGCATATGGACTTTACGTTTCAGCGGAGAGGAGTCCCGTGTTGCGGAAAAGCGTGGGAAAGCTGAAATCATAAGAGAGAACGTGAAGGTGGCACGGGGGGAAGGAGAGGAGTTTTCGGGAGCTGAAATTTTCGGCGATGATCGCCAAGCAGAAACTTTACCCCGACGTGCACTCTCGCCCGCCCCCTCCGCCGAATTTTTGCGATAGCGCGCGCTGTACACGGCACGGTGCATCGCGGGTCGTTAACCGCGTGTTCCTGTTAGGCGAGCGAGCGAGCGAGCGAGCGAGAGAGAGAGAGAGAGAGAGAGAGAGAGAGAGAGAGAGAGAGAGAGAGAGAGAGAGAGAGAGAAGGGGGGAGGAGAGAGTAATGTCGGCTTTCGTATTGCTTCTTTTCTTCTCGTGATTTATACGCATTTCTTTCACATTTATATTTAATTACATATATATTTCTTCTTCCGATATAGATATCGCGCCGTTTTAAAATTACACGCGCAATTTTTGTCACGTCATACGCTTTCGCGTTCTGGCAAAAAGCGATGACGCTCTTCGAGCTCGCTCGTTCAGCAAAATACAGGAAGTGGTAAATTGTGAGCGATATGCAAATATCTCTATTTACGTTTCTTTTCTTTTTCTCTTTTTTTTTTTTTTTTTCCTCCTATCAGAAAATCGTTCGACTTTATATTCTTCGAGCTATTTTCGACATGAGACGTTGAAATATTTAACTCGCGTGTTATGCTGGATCTCGAGATAAGTATATTTACTCGAACTCGCCGCTCTCTCTCTCTCTCTCTCTCTCTCTGTCTGTCTCGCTCTCTCTCTCTCTCTCTCTCTCTCTCTCTCTTACCGAAACAGTTTCCGATATTCATTGTCGCGGATATTTTCTCTTTTAGCGCTGAAACGAACGCGTTTAACAACGCGTCTATGACTACGTCTGTATACACAATCCTCTTTCGCGAGCAGAGAATGTCGCGAGTTACGCAACTCGCGCCTTTTGTATTGCGCCTGGAAATAGCAATGTCTCGGCCGATTAACAGCCGCGTTTAACGAGTCGTTTCTTGTCGTTGAAATCTCGATTACCGGCGGGAAGCATCGCGCGCGCGCGCGCATTTATTAATACACCACGGATGAATGTCATTGCCGCGCGCCCGGGAGAGAGAGAGGGGGGGGGAAGGAAAGAGAGAGAGAGACGGAGAGAGCCGCGCGTATAATTAAACACTCCGCGGCCATAATCTTGCTTTTGAAGAGTCGCTGATTAAACGCGCTCTCGGCGCGAAATGTAATAGACTGCGACAATAGCAGTCGCCATTTATCCGCGGCTTCCCAACGTCTCGTCGCATTTGCCGCATTGTATATTTTATCCTCAATTTCGAATTTCTCTCTCTCTCTCTCTCTCTCTCTCTCTCTCTCTCTCTCTCTCTCGCGCTCTGTCTGTTCCCGCGAATTCTTGAGGAAATAACTTTGAGAAAACGGAATTTGGCTCTCCCTCTCTCTCTCTCTCTCTCTCTCTCTCTCTCTTTCAGCGCGTCCAATGTTTATTCACGCCGATAATTATGACCGTTCAAACGTACAAATTGCACATATCGCCGCAGCGAGGACCGTGTAGACGTATCTTGTGTCGTCAATCGTCAGACATTCCGTGATATTTAGGACACACACAGGACCGCCGGCGCGACGTGGTGGTTCGCTGCTAATTAGTACTTCGCGTGCGTGGAAAGCCCGGTAGAATGTCGCCGGCGCGCGTACGTTACTCCGTCGGGCGATTTTATCGCCCGTCCCGCTGGCATTGCGCGGATGAAGTTGCCTCGCGCCCGATGTTCACCTCTTATCGGCCGCATTTTCTCATCTCGTGATTGAACAGAGCTTTCACAAATATGTGCTGCCGAGCAAATAACAGTGCGATAACAATGACATCATTGTTGCGAATTATTAATCGGATTTCTCTTTATCCCGATACAATGTACCGCCGATAGACCACAGAGAGAGAGAGAGAGAGAGAGAGAGAGAGAGAGAGAGAGAGAAAGAGAGAGAGAGAGAGAAACGTGTACGCGCCGAGTTCTGATCGGCGCGCCTCGCGCAGACAACGGCGCAACATTTTCCTCGACATTTCGCGCAGCTACGGTCATCGGGATTTTGTCACTATTGATTCGCTAAAGTACTTTTCGCGCAACACACCGCTGTCAGAGCGCGCGATCGATCGCTTGATTGATGGCAGCGTCTAGAGAGGAATTGGCGTGAGATTAGAAAATACCGAGCGCGCTAAAGCGGGCTATTATGCCGGGCTGAGTGCACGCGCAACGGTATTAATTTTCGCATAAAACGATGTCTCGCAACGGGCACGTCGCGTCGGCTTCGCCAGCTCGTGCGCGTTCGTGAGTCGCATCTACCGACGCGTCGATTACGCAATCCGCCGCCGTTCGGTTTTCATGACTATACGAGTGACTCGAGCGAATATATACGCATATGCGTATATCGCGACATCGACGGCCACGACGATGATAATCGCGATCGTCCGGTGACGGCGAAGGCGCGCGACGATCGTTTCGCGGCGTGCATTTCCGCCATTATTTCTCGCCAGTCGTTACAACTCGTTCGTTAGGCTCGCACTCGATCTCTCAGATCAATCGAACGGCTTCTCTGCGAATGATCCACTTGTCGCGCGCGCGCGTGCGCGCGTGCGCGCGTGATCCCGCGAAAAGCCGCGCGCTGACGGCATTCCAACAGACAGATTTTCCAGCGCGCGTGACTCATCGAAAATTCCGCTAGTCGCGAGTTGCCGCTTGTTTATTGCTCGCCGCGCTTGTTGTTATTTCCGCGCGCGAAGACTCGATGTCCGATTATTTTTCACTCTCCCGCGATATTCCCTCCCGCTTGTTTATCGACCGCTCGTTGCCGAAGCTGTAAAATGCCACGAAGCCCTGGGCGAGAAACGGCTAACGCTGATCGCCGGGCGCATATTATAATAAAGATACGCGCGGGCGATTAAGTTGATTCGCCAAGCGAGCGCATTAGCAGGCCTGAAACGCGCTCCGCCGAGTGCGCGTCGTCGCGCTTAGCGACGGGCCGCGCCGCGCGCCGCTGGCATCGATTTTTCAACGCGCGCTAATCTTTGCGTAATCAACGGAATATACGACGCTGTTCATTCGCATCAGCGATCGCGCGTCGGGCCGTTTTCTCACGGCGAATGAAATCGCGGGCCGAGGGATTGCGCGCGGAGACGCGCGAAGACGACGCCGGTCGCTTATCGCTCGTCGGCGCGATACTTTGCGCGCGGAACGACCGACTGAAGGTAATTAGAACGCAAGCTCTGTTATCGCGCGCGGGGCCTGCTAACCGCGGCGCGAGAGACAGAAATCAAGTCGATGCGAGTTCGACGAGAATGAGCGGCGACCGCGGAAAAATTCGCCCCGCGCTGCTGTCGCGTCGTGTTCGCCGCAATTACGCTCTTAACGCGAGAAACCGCTTCTCCCTCGACGATCGTTGGATATCCCCATTGAAATTTAGATCCGAGAGTCCGTTGCTCTCTCTCTCTCTCTCTCCCTCTCTCTCTCTCTCCCTCTCTCTCTCTCTCTCTCTCTCTCTCTCTCTCTCTCTCTCTCTCTCTCTCTCTCTCTCTCTGCACACTCGGTCTCGAGACTGTCGATTAATCCGGAAAGCAAGAAAACGTATCGAAGGGAAGACAGAGAGAGAGAGAGAGAGAGAGAGAGGGAGAGAGAGAGGGAGAGAGAGAGAGAGAGGCCGCACTGACGCATCTCGTACACGTCGATAAAAATGGAAATTATTCGCTCGCGTGTAACGTGTAGTCGCGGATTACTGATTAATTTTTTTATATTAATTTTATGTATTCACTTTTTATCCTTCTCAAGATTTTTGCATCTACGAGGGCAGTCTGAAAAGTTCTCGGCCTAACGATGAAAGAGAATTTCTTTCGCCGTGAAATATGTTTTATTTTTCAATATAATCTCCTGAAACTTTAATAGATTTATTCCAACGTTTTTCCAATAATTCAATACCATCGTTAAAGTATGATTCCGGAAGGTTCTTTTCACTCCGGTGTGTATAGCGATGGATCCAAGTTTCATCAACAGTTATGAAACGACGCTTGAAATCCATCTTATTTTGCTTAAAACGATCCAAACACGCTTGAGAAATACGCACTCGAATTTCGCGTTTTTGGTCAATTGTTGGCAAATGCGGCCGTCCATCTTGCACAAAGCTTTTTCAACTGGTGCTACCTACTCGAATGATCTGACAGATCGAATAACATTTTACATGGATTTATATCAGGGATGCCACTTTCCGATACAATTATAGTCTGACAGTTTCTTAATGCCTAGTGTATGTGTCAGGTCGACAATTTTTCAGACTGCCTACGTATCTCAATATTTTTGCTCTCATTTAAACTGTCGGCTGCACGTCTCGCGTAAGCGCATGACCTTCTGCCTCGACGCATAAGAAGCATCCAGGTGTTGAAATGTCACTTATTTTCTACGAACGCATTAATTGACTTAATCAACTGAATTAATCATCGCGTAGCCGGGAGCGACGCGGTAGGAAAATTTTAGCAGTCTACTCGGTATATCCATCCATGGAATCCGACACAGAATCGCGATCCGAATCAGAGCGCGATCCAGCCCGCGCAAATATGTCAGCTTCGGCAACGGGGGGCGAAGGGAGGGGGGGACGGCGACCGCGCCGAGCGGCGGCACGCGTTCATCGGCGGTGCGTCGCGCGTAAACACAATCGCCGAACGCCCGACGCGCAACGTGTTAAGCAATCCGCGGTCTCTCGGGCCTCTCTCTCTCTCTCTCTCTCTCTCTCTTTCGTCCGCCGTTTCGTTTTGCGAAAACAGAGAAAGAGAGCGCGGCCAACAAGAGCAGCGACTCTCGCGCCAGCCTGCGGACACATATTGTCCATTAATTCTCGCCGTAGCTGCGACGCGAGAATCCGCTCGCGCTCGCGCGTTCATCCCGGCGCGCGGAGTTAAGTCGCGCTTTTGCGCTAAGCGGAAAGCGAAGCCCGTGATTTGTAGGTCGTTTGATCGCATTATACCCGCCTCGTGGTTTACGTAATCCGGACGTACGTGTCGCGCACGCGCGTGTGTATGTGTATGTCTCTGTGTCGCGTCACACTCGTGCACACGATAGCGCGCACGCGTGTACGCGGAGGCCAACTTTGTCTCTTTCTCCCTCTCTCTCTCTCTCTCTCTCTCTCTCTCTCTCTCTCTCTCTCTTTCCCTCTTTCTCTCTCTTCTCTCTCCTCTCTCCCCCCTTCCCCTTTGTAGTAGGTGTATCATTCGCGTGCGTGCATATGTGCGTGAGAGGAATGCACAAACAGGCGATTGAGTGTGTGTGTATGTGTGTGTGTGTGTGTGTGTGTGTGTGTGTGTGTGTGTGTGTGTGTGTGTGTGTGGTGTTCGCACGCTGTGCCATCGAGGCACAGATACGCGCCTACGTGAATGCCAGATTATAGACTGGCTGGGCTTAGCTCCGTGAACGAGAGCGTGTGTGTATTCACTCTCTCTCTCTCTCTCCTCTTCTCGTGCTCGCTCTCTCGCTCTCGTTCTCGTACGTGCGCGAGGATGTGTGCACGCGCCTCCGCCATGCTGTTGTCAGTAGTTTCTCTGCCTCTCTCTCTCTCTCTCTCTCCTCTCTCTGTCTCTCTCTTCTCTCTGTCTATCTGTCTGTCTGTCTGTCTGTCTGTCTGTCTATGAAGCGGCAGTGCACAATGCGATATAAAATGAGACATAGAGAAATAAGACTCGGCATTACCGCCGCATAATGACGGTGCTAACTGCAAGAAGCAATCAGTCACGAGCGCGCGTGAAGAGGAGGGGGGAGGGAGGGCTAAAACGAAAGAGGGAGCGATCCTCTGGCGGCGAGTCCGCCGCCGTCGTCGTTGTCGTCGTTCATACAGGCGCTCGCACTTTGGCGAGAGCCTCTTTTCGAAAGCAGCAAAGAGGACATGATTAAGACGCGGTAAAAAGCGCCACCGAGGGGGGGAGGTGATAGAGGGGACAGAATGACGAACAATCGATTGAACCTTCGATAGCCTTCGCGCCGTTTCTGGAGCGCGCGGCGTTAACAAAAAAGCGTTTGTTCCCGCCGCGCCGCGGTCAGGAAAAAGCGCCTGAGGACAGGTAAAAAAAGCGCGCACCGGGGAACCGTTAAGAACGTCGCGCGAATTAACGACGAAAGCGGCGTCAAGCGGGGAAAAGCGGAGATGACGCGTAAACGTACGTGCGTTAGGATAAAGTGTGCCAAGGGGGCGAGAGAAGGCGCGCGCGGGGGGAGGGAGGAAGAGCATCTCAAGAGTGCGGGAAGCTTTTATATAGATTTAACGGATAGCGCGCGGAGCGGGCGGAGGGGAGAGGGGGGGGGTACGTGTTTACTTACACGAGCGTCGGATTATACGTTGAGGCTGCATCGAGCAGCCGCGCGACAATAAGGAGGCGAGCGAGTATCGGCCTGTCCGATGTGTCTCTCCTTCGCTCCGGCTGTTCGATCGAGCGTGCGTCTCTCTCAAGGAGATCGTTTTATATTTGCCCGAGCGGACTCGCGCGAGCGTTTTTCCGCCTCGTCATTTGAGGCCGATTCAGCGTGAACACGCTGAACAGCGCTCGACGACAATCTGCGTCTCGGGTAAAGACCGTGTATCACACTAGCGACTCACGACTGTCGTTTGGACGGCTCTTTCTGATTGGTCGAGGAAGAATCGCAATCGCGCAGCCGCAGCCGCAGTCGCGAGTCGCTAATGTGATACGGTCTTAACGCAGCGTTTTCCGCGCGGCGACGGCTTCTCTTATTTCGCAGTCGCGCGCGGGAATCCGAATCGCGCGATCGTCCGCTGCGCGAGCGGGACGGTCAAGCGGCGCGACGCCGACGCGACGATTCCGATCCGCGCGCGCGCGCGCGCGCGCGCGAGTCCCCCGATAACCGTTGATTTACATAGATCCTATTACGATGGTATCCTTTTCACTGGATCCTCGCCTCGTGGAGCGCTCGGCGCGCGTACTCGCGCGGTCGAAAATTTGCATCTCCTATTAATATTTATGAGTCGCGCTCGTATACTCGCGCGCGTCCGCGCGCTTCGTCTCCGCAGACGCTTCGCCGATGAGAATTACAGGAGCGTCGTTTTCGCGAGTCGATGACTCGCGTATTCCGGAGCTAACGCACGCGTCGCAGGGGATGAAATCGTTATGAGCGCGCGGATACACGCGTGTGCAACCCGCTGCTCGGCCCGGCGATTGTGCACGCTCGTGTTGAGAGACACCCGCTTGATTTCGCCGAGGGAATTTCACGCGGGGGGCCACGCGGATAGAATTTATCGAAACGTCGAGGGTCGGGATGATCTTTTTTTTTTTCTCTCTTGCTTCGCGAGGTTAACCGCACATGCACGTCTCCGGCACATTCGTAGTTTCACGATGTACGTGCTCGATAAGCGCCGCGTCGAATTTCGCCGTCGCCGGCAAAATGTAACGCGCCGCCACGCTGATACGCCGACGGAAGAACACCGCTCTCGTTCTCTCTCTCTCTCTCTCTCTCTCTCTCTCTCTCTCTCTGTCTCTCTCCGGGTGAGCCGCTTTAACTGTCGTCCCCGTCGACGATTGAACGCCGCACGCTTTTTACAAAAACATTGCCGGCCATTGTCTCTCCGCCGAGATTGCAAACGGGGGAAGCTGTAGATTTGTACAAAAGAACAAAGAAAACACAGTAATTTTCGATAATAAGATACAATCAACTCAGGTGCTTTTTCATACGCGGAATTACTTTATTAGGACTGTGGTTTTTAATTTTCTCTCTCTCTCTCTCTCTCTCTCTCTCTCTATCTCTATCTCCCCTCTCCCCCCCCCTCTCTCTCTCTCTTTGTGTCGGATTCAGCTCGGAAAGCCGCCCTTGACATTTCCCACGAGTGGTCGTCGGTTACCTTGTATCAGATAACTCCATCGATCAGGATCGGCGAAGGGGGAGGGAGAGAGAGCAGACGGATAAAATGAGAAGTATCGCGTAAAATCTCGCGAGGTATGACCGTCGATTGCGCGATTGCGTTCGATCCGAATTCCGTTCCAGCCGCGGCGCGGGCGGCATCCCCTCGTGCTTCGTCAAACCCTTCGAATCAAGCTCACTCGCTGGGTTCGCCGTTCGAGTCTCCTCCCTCCGCTGCTGCGATCCGATCGATCTTGCCGAGAATCGGTTCAAGTTCGAGAAATCGCGATAATGAAGACGCGCGACGCTTTTCGCGAGAGCGCGCCCGTAGCTTTGTGCTCCACAAAGGACCGCCGCGCGCGTATCTGGAGCGCGACAGCGCGTTGAAAAGGACACGACTCGCGCGCGCGGCCCTGCGGTCAGGTGGAGATTCGCGCGGCGGAAATAATCGTATTTTCTCCTTAACCGAGGAATTCCCACGGACAGGTGAGAGGCTAGAGCGAGAGGCAGAAAGGAAGAGCCATCCTCTCTCTCTCTCTCTCTCTCGCGCGCGCGCGCGCGCGCAAGCAGAGAGCCGTCTTCGCCGTCCCACGATGGTATCATCGGCGATTCCCGCGCGCGTTTATTTCGCTCTGTCTCTCGCTCATTTGTCATTCGCCATTGTACGCTCGAGCGGAGAGAATCCTGGGGTATCGGACGCGCTCGCTCGCTCGTTCGCTCGCTCGCTCGGGAAGGAACATATTTACCGGGGCAATTTATGACGCGGGCAAGAGCGCCGCGAGGAGAACGGTAATAGGATCGATCGCGGCCGAGCGGAACGCGCTTCGATTTTCATACACGGCCGCTTAAAACCGGTAGTCCTGACGGAAGGACTACCGCGACTCGCGCAACTCTCTCGGGTCGTTTGGACGCGCAACGTGCGTTACATATATCTAACGGGCGCTCGCACCGGCGGATCTTTTCTCACGAGCCCGCAGCGAGCGCGCGAGGCGAACGGACGGCTTTTCTTGCCCCTCTCCTTGCCCTTTCTCCCTCCCTTTTCTCTTAATCGACGTCTCGCGTTGAGATTCCGAATGTCTCTCCGTTTTAATTTCATGCAAATCCTATGCGAGAGGCAAAAGCTACGCGCTATCTAAGACTTCAATCTCGTCGTAAGTTATTCCTCGCGTCTCCTTTTTACGCGCAGCCTCCGATGGGAAACTCGGTGAAACTAGTCATTAGCAATTAAATTAACCACGCAACCTTGTCACTCGCTCCTTAATCCCTCGAGTACGCTTCATCGAGAACTTTTGCGTACACGTAAACCGAATGAAATGAGCCGATTGATCGGGAAATTTGCTTCCCTCTACCGACTAGTCGACCGGCGACGTTCCAGCTCCGAGAGAGAGAGAGAGAGAGAGAGATAAATAGAGATACAGAGAGATAGAGAGAGAGAGAGAGAGAGAGAGAGAGATAGGGAAAGACATGTCCCTCGATCGAGCATGAGAATGAAAGCGAGCATTTTTCCGGATGTCGACTCGCGTATGCGGACTCAGCCGTGATGCCGAGGGGCAAGGAGGAGCGGGGCAGGGGGGAGCAAAATCCCGTTCGACGCACCGCGGGACGCGCATAAGCACGCCCGTAAATTCTCCGCGTTTTCAAGTTAAATCGACTGTCATCGCGATAACGGGACGTCGATGGCACCGGGGGAATATCTTTCAGAAACCGGTGTTGAGCTTTTCGGATCGCTCTTAATGACCTTAATGCTCCGCGAGGGAACTATCGAGAAGTCCTGGAAACGCTGCATCCTTCTCTCTCTCTCTCTCTCTCTCTCTCTCTCTCTCTCTCTCTCTCTCTCTCTGTCTCTCTTTCTTTCTCTTTCTTTCTCATTCTTCCCGTCTCTC
Organism: Harpegnathos saltator; assembly: GCF_003227715.2. Taxonomy (NCBI): domain Eukaryota; kingdom Metazoa; phylum Arthropoda; class Insecta; order Hymenoptera; family Formicidae; genus Harpegnathos; species Harpegnathos saltator. Next base: position 1,065,737 of record NW_020230438.1, on the reverse strand, counting down.
GTCTCCTCCGCGCGCCACCCGCTTCGACGTGCAGTTTTTAAGTTTTGGATTTTCGATGGGGTGGGGAAGACGGAGGAGGAGGAGGAGGAGGAGGAGGAAAAGAACGAAGGGAGGATGCAGCGCGTGCTCTTGGCTATCCCTCGTTGCCTACTACATTATTCAAATCTGTCCCGAGAAGAATACCAGGTTGAATTTTAAGGGGATGAAGAAGTCGAGCGCAGCCCCCGCTCCCGCCTCCCGGTCGTGTCTCCCCCTTCTTTAAGTCGCCCCGATTTTCGTGCAGCTCCTCTCCGGGCTCCGGGCGAGATTTACATATGTCCTGTATCTCCCGAATTTGCATCGCGCCCAGACAGTTCGCCGCTTCATGCCCGATCTCTCTCGGTAATCCGCTCGTAACGCCATTGTTGCGCGCGCGCGCGCGCGCGGCGTTTTCTCCCCGGTTTTTGCGGACCCGACGATTTATGTTTTTTACAAGCCGGCGCTTTCGTCGCGCTCTTGGCGTATTTCGGTTTTATCGCGGCGTGGAGATTCGCGTGTGAAACGATAATTAAGTCGTGCGCGATCAGCCGCGATCCCCGGAGTCGTCACGCCCCGCTATTTTTGCCACTTACGTCGTTATCGCGGCTGTCTGCGATCGAGAACCGTCTATGATGGCGACGCCGATTCTTCATACCGATGTTTTCTTCGAGAACTCGAGAAGATTGGTCCCTTCGGATTGAGGGGAGCGATCGTTAAATGCGAACGGGCGTTTCTCCTCTATTCAGAGATGAGTAGCCCGATGAGCGTGGAAGCAACAGAGAAAGAGAGAAGTCGATACAGAAGGCTCATTCCTCCGGACGAGAGTGGGTTTTCGCTTTCCTCGCGATAAATCTCGCGGCAGACCGCGCGGACTCGGTTGCGCCAAGCCGCGCGGGGAGACCATTTAACAGAGGAGATAAATCGCGAGTATAATTATTGAATAATTATACATCGTTGTATCGTTATTATTATCGTCATTATTATTATTATTATTATTACTGGGCGGTAAATCGCACGCGCCGTATCGCCGGCGCGCGCGGCGCTAAATCACGATCGGGGCTTTTCCAATTAAGCGACGGTGTCAGAAAAGCATTTGTTGACAGAACCGCGTACTCTTTCGCGGCGAACGATTACAATAATCGTTTAACTCGAAAATGCGCGACGACGCGTCGTGATGACGATTCGCCTCGTCGCGATTTTCGTCACAGACGCGTGCGAGCGTGCGCGCGCGCGCGGTTCCCCCCTCGCCCCCCCCCCTCCCCTCCTCATGAAGAACAGCCAATTATTGCGTAACGAGACATAATTAATTAACCCGCGGCGAAAGCGTTTATCCGTGAAACACACTTTTCACGTGGAAACAATTTACAACGTTGCCCGCGACGCGACGCGAAAACGCGTTAATTAAATGTATAAGCCCTGTTTGATTTGCCGCCGCGCGACAAAATGTGTATACCGCGTTTAAAATGCATACGTTTGTGCGAGTCTCTCTCCATCGAATCGTGCATAATTGATTAAGATACTGTGCAAAATATGCAATTATGCAACACACACACAGCGGCGATGGGCTCTAAAATTTTAACGTTCCCCATTATTTAGTCCTCTCTCTCTCTCTCTCCCTTTGTCTCTCTTTCGCGTCCGGTACACGGCGCGACGCCCCGAGCGCGCGCCGTGTACCGGTGAGAAAAAGAGGAAATCTTCGAACATCGATGTGCGGAATGTACGCTACAATTACGGCGAATTAAAACGGCCGTGCAAATATTGTCAAAGTGGGTGCAGGCCGCGCAAGCGCGCGCTTGCGATACGCGCTTCTCCTCTCCTTCCTCCTTTGTTTTCTCTCGTCGCTCTTTCACCCGCGCGCGCGTTTCATCCTGCTCGACCGCGCATTGTTAGCGGCTTCGCGCGAATATCGGAAACAAAATTCCTCCACTGACCGTTTACCGCGCGCGAGAATTAATATTTATGCGATTAACTATTCACACACGCAAAGCAGCGTCGGCATATTTGCCCGCATAAATATGCGTTACGCCGAGATTTACCGCGGCGGTAAGCTTGGCCCTAATGCCGCAACACACAGCGGGGAGAATGAGAAGGACGTGCTCGCTGGCGGGGCGCGCGCGCGCGCGCGTTACGTTTCCGTTCACCAGCCCGGGTTATTATTTTAGCGTAATCTGTTAAGCCGGCCTCACATCGACTCCGTGTCCTGTTCCTCCCGTCCATCTCTCCGCATCGCGGCCCTCTTGTCGCGCTCTTTCTCCACGGTTTCTCTTTTTCATCCCCTTTCCGCTTTGGCCGCTTTGACCGTGCCCGTGCCGCCCACGTCGACGGGTGGGAGTGTGTTCGGTGGCTAAACAGACACACACACACACACACACACACATGTGGAGAATTGCACGACGGCCGGTGCCGACACACACGCGCACGAGCGCACGCACACAGCCACGAGCAAGAGAGCAAGCCTGGGTCTCACGGCGGGGGTGGTATGACGGAATCAATACCGGTGTGTGAGAGGGTGGGATAATGCGGTGGCTTGACGAGAGTCGTAGTAAGGTAGTAAGAGGAGCGAGGAGAGAAAGATAGAGGGAATACGCGAGAGAGAGAGGAGGAGAGAGAGAGAGAGAGAGAGAGAGCAAGCGAGAAGGGTGGGTCGGCTGCGGAGGAACGCGCAGGAGGAGGATGGTCGGGAGGGTGAGATGAGGAGACAAAATGGTGCGAGACGGGGAGAAACTCGAGGACTACTAGAGGAAATAAACAATGGGTCGGTAACCCACGTTCGGTGTGGTACACGCCGCGCTGGAAAATTACCCGAGATACCGGATAATGCTGAAATGTGCGTGGATAGTTCACCCTTCCGCCTCCACCATCACCTCCTCGCCATCTCGCGCGCACGCGCACACTCGCAGACGTACGAATATATGCACGCTATCGTATAATCCCTCCCCGGTGTCCTTTTTAACACTTTTTTTCTTCTCTATCGGAAAATAATAATCACCGGCATTACGGTATCGCGGTCGGTACACCCGATTGTGTGTTGTGTGGTACTTGGCCGGTTGGTGGTGGCGTCGCGCGGCCGGGGCAGCTGAAATAAAAGCGCGACCGAGCGTATACGTAGGCCGTTTGTAAATCGCGCGTTAACTCGCCCGAGGGTGGGATTAACTCGCGCATTAATGCTCCCCTCGCCAGATTGGAGGGCGAGCTTTAACGGAATTTTGTCGTTTGCGGGAGACGGGTTTGGACGAATTTCTCTCTCTCTCTCTCTCTCTCTCTCTCTCTCTCTCTCTCTTTTTCTCTCTGTCTCTGTCACGTTCTCTAAATAGAGAGAAATATGAACGCAACGCGCGCGGCCGAGCTCGCGAGCCTGCGAGTATGCGACGACGTGTGCGGAGGAGGAGGGGGGGGTAAGTCGGTCGGTCGATCGACTGATTTGAGGGATATGCGCAATGATAAGCCGCGCGAATGACAAGTCGACAGCACGGAAGCCGGAGGCGACGCGTCGGCTGAGCAGTACAGCAATGTTAATCGCATTAGAGCGAGTGTCGTGCTGTTTCGCGTTTATCCTCGGGAGGGAAATTTCTTAATCAGGAAAATAACCGGATGATACAGAGGGCTGCGCGGCGTAGCCGTCATAATGAAATTAAGTCGCACTTAAAATTTTTATGCTTATAAAACCCGGGAGGGAGGGAGGGAGAGAGAGAGAGAGAGAGAGAGAGAGAGAGAGAGAGAGAGAGAGAGAGAGAGAGCTCGAGGAAGAGAGAGAAAGAAGAGGCGGGCAGAAACCCTATTTATAATTGCCGCCGTGAAAGAGGCCACGTTATTATCGCGAGCGAGTTGCAGTCACTCGAGATTATCAAGTCGACGCTGCGCGATGGTTTATCGAGATGTCGATTTATTTTCGCCCTCGGATATTTTTGCCATTCCAGTGTGAATAATTCCAAGGCGAGGAACATTCAGCGTGCGCGTGTGTGCGAGAGAGAGAGAGAGAGAGAGAGAGAGAGAGACAGACAGAGAAAGGAAACCCGAGGAATCTCCCGCGGGTAAATAATTTCGCGCATTTATTGTAATCCCCTTTAATCGCTCCCATCGATTCCTATTCGCTTGTGCTCGCGAGCGCTCGTTCGCCGGATTATCGAAATGAATACCGTAACGGCGGTAATCGAGATATGCTCACTGGATACTCGATACCGGAAAAGAAAGAGGATGTAGGCTCGATTAAATTTATAGCGGCCCTAATGTTCCCCGCGAGACCTGCCGCTGCGGTCGCATCGGCGCATCCCTCGTTGTAGCGGGTATCCATCCTCCTCCCCTTCCCCCCCCTCTCTCTCTCTCTCTCTGTATCCCTCTTCCTCCACCTCTTTATTCGTCCATCTTGCCAGGTCGATTCGCGCTCTATTTGCGTCGCGACGGACTCGAATAGTTGGGTACATCGTCGCTCGCCTCTCGAAGCTCTCCCCGAGCCGTCGTTGCGGGGGTGCGCTATCGATCGGGGGCGGTGGGGCGGCGGGTAGTTAATTAATCGCACCCTTGGCACGAGTCCACCGTTCGAATTTAGCCGTAGCGGCCGCTTAACCTCGGTAATGTCCGTCGTGAATTTGGATAATTCCCTTCCTTCGTTTGCCGCGCTCGCTCGCTCGTTTACTCACTCACTCACTTACTTGCTCACTCACTCACTCACTCACTCGGCCACCCGCTCGCCCACACTCCGTCCTCCGTCGCGCGTTCAGTTTCGCTCGTTGTCGTCCCGGCACGCGATTTAACCCCTTTGTCTCGGCCGTTAACTATTTCCACCCGCGTCCACCGGGCGATCGCAATTTCAATCGCGCTACTCGCGGCTCGCCGCGCCGCGCCGCGCCGTCGGGAAGAAATGGCGCTCGGCCCCCCCCGTATCCTTCCGCCGTGCAAATATTCGCGACGCGTCGCTCCTGCGACCTCGCTCGCCGGGACGAAACTTTCGGCACTCGCGCGCGCGCGCGCGCGTATACTTTTGCCGGCCGCGTTTCCCGCGATGTTTATCGCATCGCCGGCTAATGGCATCTCGTCGCTTCTTCGCGCGTTATTTTCAAGCTTCTTCCTCGGCTGCGAGGGGATAAGGGGGGGGGAGTGGATGCGCGCCTCTCTCGAAGTTTCCCACGGCTTGCCTCGCGAGGAGCTCCCGCGCCGGAGTAGAAACTCCTGCTTAACGAAATTAACGACTCGCCTGCTTGTGCTCTCTTCCCGATTTTCTCTCCTCCTCCTTCCCCCTTCTCTCTCTCTCTCTCTCCCTCTTACGCGCGCGCGGTGCTCGCGCTTTTTTATCGCGCGATGCGCCCCGTCGATTCCGGTATCCCGCGTTCGCGAGTGCGCCCAGTCAGTCTCCCGCCGACTTTACCGGCCCTCTCGCGTGTTCCTCGCTGCAATCATATCGACGCGATGTCGAAAGCCGAGCTTTTGATCCTCTTCACCTTCGCCGGCAGACAGACGTGAGAGATGTCGGAGCGGAGCGGAGCCGAGCGGTCGGGCAGCGCGCGGAAAATGCAATCGGCACGTGCGTCGCGGGTAACACGTGTGCACGCTCGGCGGCGCACAAACACGCTGCGAGTCAATGCACTCGCGATGAGAGGAGGAGTAAAATGACGGAGAAATAGGGAGAGAGAGAGAGAGAAAGGTGGAGCGAGAGAAAACAACGAGTAAATTAGACTTGCACGCGGCCGAGATTTACGACAAGTCGAAATTACATCTACCGGGCGATCCGAAGATACCGCCAAAATACCGAAAACGATCCGGCTTCGCCGGCGAGATGTAGCTTAATGGGCCGTAATCGGCGAGACGTATACCGATATTTATACCGCGATATTTAAATTCGAACGAAGCGCGCGCGTATTCGCAGCGCATTCCGGTAGCGGGACGTCTCTCTTGTTTAATCGCGCTGCTGTTCCAGCCGGTACGCTCATCCCGTCGATAACCGTCGGAGAGAGCTGTTTGCCCGCCGATAACTCATCCCCCCCTCCCGTTCCGCTCTCTTATCGTTATCTCATCGTGCTCCGTGGGACGACAGCGCGTCGTCTTGGCCGTGTCGGCGAGTCTGGCGAGAAGAGAAGTATCGTGCGTTTCCGACGAAATAAATATCTCGTACGTGTGCGCGCGATCTCGTCGTATCCGTGCGCGGAGGATATCTCGAGTAAATATTCGATGTCACTGCTCCGCCACGGGATATTGTTTACGCGATGGACAAACAGCGCCTCGGATTCGGCCGTCCAGATTCGAGCGCTCTCACTGCCGACGAGGCCTCGAAGCCCTCCAAGTCCACGTCGGGTCAACCCTCGGAGTCGTTTGGGAGCAAGGCGACGCGTCATTCACCAGACCTTACTTTCGCGCATTGCGCGATGTCAATTCCTCATTGATAGCAATTTTGAAATACAGGAAAGAGAGAAACACGCGGCAATTTGCCTCACTCGTTTCGCCAACAAACTGTCGTCTTCCCGAGATCGTCGATTCACTCGAGAGAAATCACGTGCGCGAAGTCGCCGAGTACTCCTTCCCTCCCTCCCCCCCCCCCACCGACCCCCTCCCTTTTCATTTCACGACGAAACGCCGTGCTGTTATCGTCGTGAGCGCAGCGCTTCGTAATTCCTGATCGTTTCCTCCGCGCGCGCTCGCGCTGTCATTACGTCGCGTAAATGACCGCGTCGAGGAGAACGGCAGAGAGGGAGCCTCGTTGTCGTCGGCGCGTTTCCGCGCGGAGCACCGTTACGCCGCGACGAAACGTCGCGGGTCAGAACGCGCGTTATTACGCGGTGTATTTTTTGGTGGCATCGTCCGGTGTCAGACATCAATCGTCGGCGGCAGCGCGTATTGACGCGCTACGAGAGCGGCGGCCGTTCTGTAAAGCCCGCGCAGCGCTGAGCGAATGCCCCTCTCGCCCCCCTGCCGCCCCCGGCCCGGTAATATACAGGGTGTACGCGGAGTCCACCGACAGTCCACTTAGCTCACGGGACAGATTCTGAGTGCTGAGAAATGAGCGGAGAGGTCTCGCTGAGGCTGTTGTGTCCGCGCACAAAAGCTGGGTTTTCTAGATGTAGCCTTCAGAAAACGGCAAAGGAAACGCGTCCCGGCGCGATAAGCGGATTAAGAACGCTGAGACGACGCGTTGTTTACTCACTTTTTTTCAAGGTACCATGAACTTTGGTAATTTCGGAATATTAACCGGAGAACCGTTCATTGCGCCCGTTTGGTAGGGTAGGTCAGGTTAGGTTAGGTTGTCACAGTTTCTCGCGAGTGGGGTTAATAAAGAAACGTATTAACGTATATACGTGCGTAAATTCGGGGCAGTTTTATAATAGTATGCGTCCATTTGTTTATGCGTGAGACACGATTTAATGAGTAAAAAGTATATTTTCTTCTAACAAGCCTAACCTCGCGGAACGTCAGACGTCGATTTGTTTTCAATTTTTTATTATAGTTATTTTTTATGTCAAAATATGAAGAAATCTGTTGTCATTTTTAGCTTAAATTAATTTTTCCACTTTTTCCCGAAATTTTTCAAGTTTTTCCCAAGTACACTTTTATACATATTTAAAGCAATATTTCTTAAAAATATATATGTCTGATTTGTTGAAACTTGCACACACATGTCGCCGATTATGAATCAGAACCATTTCGTAAGATTCAAAACGGCGGCTCTAATATGGCTGTCTATGGGGTAATGGTCTAATATGACGTCATTGTTGAAGAAGTGTTCAGTTTTATGCTACATTCGACGTTGGGAAATCTTTCAGCTCACTATCAAAAGCAAACAAGCTCATTTTAACGTCAAAATCTGGCAAAGAATGAGCAGGAAATGAAGAAAAAAAAAGAGTGAACAGAAATTTCGAAAAAAATTGAGAAAAGTGAATTTAAACTGAAAATGACAACAGATTTCTTTTGATATTTTGACATTAAAAATAACTATAAAAAATTGGAAACAAATCGGCGTGTGACATTCCCCGAGGTTCACTTGCAAGCTGAGGCGGCAACCAAACGTTTGAGGACACACAAAGACTTCTTCACTTATTTCGCTGTGTAGAATCCACCCTGCGAGTTTGTCGGTGGAGTTCAAAATACGCCCTGCGTGTGTATCTTGTAAGGGATAAACGGGATGTAGGATGCGAATTTCACTCGCGAGACGGCGCGACCCGCTCGCGTTCGGTCTCGCGCGCACTGCCGCTCGAGAGTTCAATGAAATAATGACACCTGCATACAAACAACACGGTTTTATGACGAAAGTACAGATTTCCGGCAGTGCGTACCGTCATTCCTTACACGTCACTTCTTTTCGCTTACCGCGGGAGAGCTCGAGAGTTTAGAGATCGACGAGAGCGCGTCGTGCTGCGATCGCGCGACGCGCTCGTTAAAAACTCCTCGGCGAGTCCTCCGCGTCGCGACAGACGCGTCGAGTTTGCGCTGGAACGGCCTTCGGTTATTCAACGACGACGTCTCTCGACTGGTTTCGGTCGATTTGGGAAACCAAGGCCGGGCGTGAGAGAGCGCGCTCGAGAGCGCCGGAAGAATGGCGCGAGCGAGCGAGCGAAGGCTACGACGACGATGAATTATGGTAGGAAGGAAACCTCGGTCTATTAGTCTATCGGTTACGGAAATTGATTCTTGTTACTCGACGTGCACGCTCGTGAGCGAGCGAGCGAGCGTCACAGGCGAGGCTTCCCTAGCTAATCTCCGCGCCCATTAGGTAACTTCTTGGCCGATGTCAATTGTGCATTTAACCGCGTGTGCCCACGCGACGTCACGGCGTCTCGTTAAAATATTCCCGGAGCCGCGACCAATTAATTTCGCTGATAACGCATTTCCCGTGGGCGCCTCCCGCCCGCCGCGCTCTTCCTCGTCTTTTAATTACCGCCGTCGAAATAACGGTCCGCGCGGCGGACGATCGGGGAAACTCTCGAAATTCGCGGGGCGGGGTGGTGGGGGGGGGAGGTGGAGGAGAAGTGGGGAAGCAGGGCGGAAGACAGGAACAGGGGCGACATTTTCGAGGACGAAATATTATAACGGCCGCTGAACACAGAGAGTCACAGAGGATGAAGAGATTTTTTAATTGGAAACTCTCGCTGCCGCCGAACTCGCTCGCGATCGCGCCGAGGATTCTCATACGCTTCAATTTACTCCGCTTACTTTATTGCTCGCGAGCGTGTTTCCGCAACGGTCACTGTACTTCCGCCGGGCTGCGCGAGTTTTTAACTTTAATCCGATTTCTCTCTCTCTCTCTCTCACTCTCTTTATTTCCCGTTCTCACTCTCTCTCTCCTCTCCCTCTCCCTCCCTCCCTCCCTCCCTCCCTCCGCAATCTCACACACCTGCCGCACTAATATTTCCTACGCGGATTTATTGCTAATAACGTGCGTTCGATTCGATATCTCCACGTAGCTGTGTCCCGCTTTTCGTTACGTCTCGGAAAAATTGTTACGCAATCCTCCAAATTCGAGCGTCAGAGAGAGAGAGAGAGACGAGAGAGAAAGACGAGAGAGAGAGAGAGAGAGAGAGAGAGAGAGAGAGAGAGAGAGAGAGAGAGGAGAGAGAGAGAGAGAAGCATCATCGCGGCGCTTCGTCGGGAGTTTTGTACGTTTGATAAAAAATTCGCCCTTTTGACAGAAGCGCGTACTAAATTTCAACATGATTTCAACATTGTAACTAAATTTCTAAATTAAACATTCGCTACTTGGTAGCTTCAATATCCCGCGCGGTCGAAATTTGTATACGCCCGCATTTTCAATACATGTACACAATAAGGATGCTAATAATCCGATTTCTCGCGGATGTATCGCGTGCCAGGACGATATGCATACTGTCCTGCTGCCATTTCCGCCACAAGTCGCGGGACGAGAAGGCCACACGGCGCGGCGCGGTTTCTATAAATATACACGAGCGACGTGCGTGATCGGTCCCGATGTAATTTCGTCCTTCGTCCTTCCTCGCCTTCGCTTATAGACGTCTGGCGTCTGAGGGTTACGCAAGGATGCCGGGGAGCGAGATTGCTTGAGATCGAGCTCGCCCGGTGACGAAGGGGGGGGGGAGCGAGGAGGGAGATGGAGCATCCCGAAAGGTAGAGAAAGGGTGCGCGGGCTTAGGGATGAAAGAAGAAGTCGGAGTCGTCGCGTCTGTGCTCGAGCAGCGAGGGGGAGGAGGGGGTTAGACGTTCAGGACGCGGGAGGATAAAGTGGATGCCGGGTGGTTAAGAGGGTGGAAAAAGGACGAAGGACGCCGTGAGCGTAGTGGATCGTTGCGAACCGACTGGAGACGACGGTGAAAAAAAATAAAGGTAGGGGTCGGTCGTCGAGACTGCCGGCGGGGGGGGGCGGGATGGGTGGTAGGGAAGAATAATCACGGGTGAGTGGAACGATAGATGGCGAGCGCTAACCAACCCCCCGCGTCGCGTCGCGTCGCGTCGACAAAGTCGCCAGCGTCGTCGTGATTAGTGACTTGAACGTCTTCATGGGTCGCGAGCGCGCCGAAGGTCCTCTCGAGGACCCGAGGAACTTGAAATCCAGCCTCAAGCGACGGGTTATACAGCGGTTCTCGAGCTAACGGGGATCGCGATTCGCGCGAGATATTTGCGGGCATCAACCGGTTCGTTAGGGAGCAGATGAAAAGTTCCGCCGCCTCGTGGCTCCCCGATTCTTTCGTCGTCGTCTTGCTGTTCGTCACCAATTAACACTGACCGCGTAATCGCGACGCTGTTGAAGCGTCGGGTAATACACGCGGCCATTTTAGCACCGGCGACGCCGGCGAGCATCGCGTCGCGTGCGCACGATTTTGCCTCGGTCGTTTTCCCTCTTCGTTCCTACCGTCCGCGATTCGCGCGACGTACCGTTGCCGCCGCGATCGAACGCGGCGATCGATGCGTTTTCCTCGCAGCGATCAGCCGCGCCGCGTGTGACCTTGCAACGCGAGCGCGATCGGCGGCGGCGCGCAGTTAAAGTCACGGTCTCCCGGCGCGGAGCGCAGGAGGGAGAGAGACCGAGAGACTTGCACTACTTCGGTAGCAAACGCACGGTGGCGTAATGATGAGTGGGCCGTTTGTCTCTCCACCCAGCCATGATTACTAACCTCGCGGAATACCGTCTGCGCTTTACCTTCGACGTTTCGGAGTGATTTATCGCCCTATCGCCAAGCTAGCTTTTAGTTCCTCTCTCTCTTTCCCTCTTGCTCTCGCTCGCTCGCTGTTCCAGGCGAGCTCTCCTCGTAATCCCACCACGGCGTTTACATCGACGTCTTACAGGCGCGACAGACTTTTTGCCACGTAGGTCAAGACCCCGCTGGCCTGTGTATCGGTAATTGCGATCCCCAGGTCTTGCCTCGCGCTGATGCATCCAGTCATTTCTCACTGAATACTCGGGCGAATATATCTTTGAGAGCTCAATTCGAGCCCTGCCGCTGGCTCGAATTGAAAATTCTCTCGCGGCAAAAAGCGGCTCCTCCCAGCGATCGCGATTTTCCTTGGAAATTTCGCAGAGACACCTCGGAGGCAGACGCTGCTGAATGAATGAGAGAAGACGCGACGACTGTTTTATGGCGGTTTCTTCATCTCAAGCACGCAGAGAAGCACGAGAGAAAGAGAGAGAAAGGAAGCTCGCGTGTACGATGCGCGAGGCAGATCGCGATAGCGCGCGCGCGCGCGGAAATGCCGCTTCTCTCCGTAGCGACTCCTCGGGTGTCTTCCGACGTCAGCCGATCATCTTCCGGGCTTAGCTCGAGTTATGGAGCTGTTTGAGGAGGATGCCGCCGTGTGTATCGAGATGCTGCCTCCGAGTGCTGCCGCGCGCGCGCGCGCGTCGTCTTCCATTGGCAGGTTCTCACACGGAGAGGCCTCCCGAGGAGGAGAGCCTCTCGGTCAGATCGCTCGGAGATGATCCTCGCGCCACATACGACCCCTCCACAAAGCGATCCTGAATTGCTTTCGCGTGTCCTGCACTGCAATCACCGAATGCGTCCGCGCATGCGAGAGCCAACTAGCCGCGCTTTAATCAGCCCCGGCTGAGCCGGCTGGCGACGACACACGCTCGCGTTATTTACACAGGCCGCATTAATCGTGCTTCCAGCGTCTTTCTGCCCGCGCGAGTGATCGATCACACGCGACGTTCTTTTTGCCCACGCGGAAACTTACGGCCCGCGCCGCGCCGCTCGCGCCGGTCGCGAGCTCGACACTCGACTGACGGTGGAAGGCGCTTTTTCCGGATCAGTCGCGCGGCCAGCATTTGCTCGATTTTACGAGACGTCGACGGCGCGTTAATTGGCCGAAGCCGGCGTATCTCCGCCGAGCGATCTGCTCTGCGCGCGCGCGCGCGCGGATGAAGCGCGCTCGCTCGCGAACCTTGACGCGGAAGCAAAGTTATAAATTAATTAGTGACGGCAGGAGGGAGGGGGGCGTGAGAGAGGGAGGGAGATCGTGTACATCCGCTAAGCCGTTATGGATGTCTCGACGAGTCTCGCGTCTCTCGAAACAGCCGCGCGCGGCGGCCGGGAACGGGCCGAGTTAACCCACCCTTGACAAGTCGGGAAATCTGTCAGACAACGGTGCACGTCGTTAGGAGCAAAGTTGTAAATTAATTGGAGTGCGTGCCGCTTCCAACGCGGTCCTCCGCGTCGACGATTCTCGGGGAAAACGAGCGTGAAGCCGCCACACGTCAGCCGACCGGACGCGGACAACGCGGCGGGAAATGCGTGAATTTTGCAGCTTGTCTCTGCGAGAACTCCGTCGCGGGATTCCTTGATGATGATCTCTACGCGCACGTTCGATGATGGTAAGGACGTCTCTCTCTCTCTCTCCCTCTCTCTCCTTCCGTTCTACATCGGGAGGTCAGGCGAATATTCGCGATCGATAACGACTCGATCCGCGCGCCGTTTATCGCTCGCAGATCTCGGCGAGCTATTGTGACTTACGGAGAAAGCTCGGGTATCACTCGCAGATAAAAACATTCCTGTGATACACAGATAAGAGCTCGCGGAGAGTCCGATTACTCGCCACGGCATCCGCGGCTTCGGGGCGTTAATAGATTTGTCCGATTTTATTTCGTTCAATTAAACTCCCACACGAGGGCCGCGAAGATTGGATTGACACGTGGGCTCGTTAACGCCGCGCGGAACGGAGATTCATTAACATCGAGCGATATTCAGCGTGACGATAACGCGAGCGCTTTCGATAATAAAGTTCCGATAAGCGCGGCGATTTCGTAACGCGCAGACGTTGGATCCGCGATATTGAACAAACGTTTTATTATCGGAGTTACGACGTCAGTCGTCGATAAACAGCCCTGAGGCGCGTTTGATCGGACGGCCCTTTTCCCGCGATTCTCCCTTTTTTCGCCCTTCGATCTCTCTCTCTCTCTCTCTCTCTCTCTCTCTCTCTCTCTTTCTCTCGGTCTCTCTGTAATGCCACTGTTCCGCCGAGGCGGTCTGGCGGTAATATTTCCCGTCTCTTGATAGCCGTCATTGCGCAATTCGGTAATAAATATCGGATTCCCGCGCTCGGGAGAATATCCCGTTCGATATTTATTACCGCGACTAGCTTCCGGTGAAACGAGAACAAGGAGAGAGACGCCAAACTGAGAGAGCTAAAGAGAACGCGCGCGTAATCGAGCGGCTATTGAAACCTCAAGGGCGCGCGGGGTTGCAAGGTCAGGCGCTACACTCTCGCGTGCTCGCACGATGACATATTCCTCAATTGGGATTCATTTAATTACCGCTCCTTCAGCCGCGGCTCGCGGCTCGCGGAGAGAGCGTGGCGCGCGCGCGCGCGCGCATTTAGACGCTCGCGCGTTGTACGCGTGCCTCGCATCAAATTACAATTACGGAAGGGGTGGGAACGGAGTCGACGTCGGGTCGCACGAATATCGAGCGATTCCGCTCACGCGGCAGGCGGACGAAGGAAGCCCCGCGGATTGCTCGTGATCGCGACGTACGAATCTACCGGCTTCGCCGCGGTCCTCGTCCTTGTTGTAGTCGCCGACGTCGTCGCCGTTGTCGTGCTGTTTCCGTTGTCGTTGGTCGCTTAATGCAAATTTCACATGCATGGAGCGAAACGACGACGACGACGACGACGGCGGCGGCGGCGGCGGCGGCGGGCAAAACGCGGGAAAGCGCGATGCCAGGCACGTATCATTTTAAAGTGAAAAGGGAGCCGGGGGGTCGAGCGGAGAAGGGAGGAGGAGACACCGTCGCGCACACGGCAGCCCTTTACGCGCAAAAGCACGACTTTTTGCACGCCCCCTCGCCCCGCCGCCCTCTTCATTACCCCTTGATTTTTTGCCTTGCCTATACGCCGGTCCGTCGACTTCCATCCACCAATTTCTTTCCCCTTTTTCTCTCTCTCTCTCTCTCTTTTTCCTCTTTACTGTTTCCACTTTTCTCTTCTTCGCCGCCCTTTTACCGCCTGCGCGCCTTCGCACCCCATGACGTGCGCGGAGGAGGGCGGGCGAGGAAGGCAGATAGCGAGAAAGAGAGAGGGAGGATCGGGGGTGGGAGAAACGGTCGCGAAACAACGGAACGCGAGGACGGGCGATTTTAATACTCGACGCGCGAGCGCGAGGCGGCTCAAGTTGGCTTTTATTAATCCGTCCCGTGTTTACGTTAATTCGCGCGCTCCTCTAATTTGCATCGAACCCATTTTTATCCGGCTTCGCGTCCGCCCGTGTTTTCGCCATCGCGCAAATTAGGGCCGGCGCAGCGGCGGTCGTGCTCGCCGAGGAGCTCTCAGCGCGCGGAATACGGCAAATGTTTCGCGAGTCGGAGTTTTCCCAAGTGTCCCGGCGACGACGCGTCGCGATTTAGAGCGCCGTTAAGCGCGCTCCGTGTCGAGCGAGGCGGCAAAAATCACACACACACACACACACACACATCCCATCGCGATTCGGCAGTGGCGCGCGATCGTCGCACGGCCGACGGGCGCGTCGCGTCGCGACGACGTCGTTTACTTATCTAATGGGCAAATAACGACGCTCCCTAACGTACGAATTATGTAATCGAGCTCGGGACGCGAGGAGCGCTCGCTCGCTCGCTCGCTCGCTCGCTAGTCGGCCGTTGATCCCCGACTCTCTTCGTACGCCGCTCTCGCGCGAGTCGCCGTGTGTATACACTCCGCGGGAATGGAAAATCAAGCCGAGACACGACATCGCGTATTGCCGGCGCGTAAGAAGCGAATAATCTCCGCGAGATCTGCGCGTCGTGCAGCGCTCATACCAACGACGTCGACGACGACGACGACGACGACGATGATTCTCTCCGCGGAGCAGGGACCTCGGTCCATTCCGCCCCGAGCGGCTGCGAGGGTGAGCGAGAGAGAGAGAGAGAGAGAGAGAGAGAGAGAGAGAGAGAGAGAGGGAGAGAGCCCCTCTTTGGCCGGCAACTCGCGAGACGCGCGTGTTGTCCTTCCTCGGAGGAAGTTCCTCCGTGCTTTGTGCGTGTGCGAACGGGAAGGAAAGAAAGGCGCGCGCGTACGTGCCGCGCGCGGCTCACGTAGCCGCAAACGAGAAGAGAGAGGGGGGGGGATCCACCTGCCCGGCCGAAATGATTGCGGCTTTTTCGTCGCTCCGGGCGAGTCCGCTCGGGCGGCTCGCGTTTGACCGCCGTCTCGGCGAGTAGTTATCCGACGAGAGAGAGAGAGAGAGAGAGAGAGAGAGAGAGAGAGAGAGAGAGAGAGAGAGAGAGGAGAGCGGACGAATGGTCCGTGAGCGATGTTCTCACGGAGCCGCCGCAGTCCGGGTCGTTTCGAGGCGCGTGTCGCGTATGGAGATGAGTCATTGCCGCGGTCGCGTTCCGCAGTCGCACCTATGATCGATGTCGTCGTCGTCGTCGTCGAGGCGGTATTTTATTGAATTATCGACGGCCGACCCCAACGTTCGCGGCGCGACGAGATCGATACATCGATGGGACGTCGCTGCCGGGAGATTGATTGCGGCGCGTTTTGCGCCAGGCCGCGCGAACGCACGTCTATATTGTTTACGCGTCGGCTTGAACGACCAGCGCGGCTGCAGCGTTAACGTTTTTCACTCGCGCGAGCCTCTAATTCGACGTTAAGGCATTATTCCGGCAAATTGCCGTTTCTCCTCCGAGTCCTCCCCGGTCGTTTCGTATTTAACATTTTTCACCGCTGGCTACCGCGGCTGCAACTACCGCGGGGTATCTCTCCCCTCCGTTCTCTCTCTCTCTCTCTCTCTCTCTCTCTCTCTCTCTCTCTCTCTCTCTCTGCGTTCCTTTGGCAAAAACCGCAGAGAATGATATTCC
This sequence comes from Harpegnathos saltator, assembly GCF_003227715.2. NCBI lineage: Eukaryota > Metazoa > Arthropoda > Insecta > Hymenoptera > Formicidae > Harpegnathos > Harpegnathos saltator. The sequence continues at coordinate 1,049,481 of NW_020230438.1, read as the reverse complement.
GCTCCCCCGCGAACGGTTCGCTGGCCCCCCTGTTCTTCTTCTTCCCCTCGTTTCTTCTCGACTCGCGATGTATGCCGCGCCATTATATTTATGTGGATGTGTGTGTGTGCGTGTGTATATATGCGGTGAAAGGGAGAAGGTACGCACAACGGAGGCGAGAAAGGTCGTTTTGAATCCCTTTCCGTTCTTCTTCCCTCCGCGAATCGCGCGACACCCACGTTGTTTTTGCCCGTCGCCTGATAACACCGAGGCTACGACCTGCGATGTCAAAGGCAAACACGACACACACACACACACACACACACACATAGACACAGCTCGGACGAATGGTCGTCCAAAAATCCCGCGCCCGATCTCATCTTTTCCGATCGGAGGTTACTCTTTAATCGCCGCGATGTGTACGTATCCTCTCAGTTTTCGCTCTCCCGCAGCGAAGGTGGAGAACGCGGAACGTCAAAGGCAACATCCATAAGTAACCTAAAAAGTTCCGCGCGGGGAAAGTTCGTCTGATTAATATCGCGACGCGCGAGAGATGATAAGTAAGGCCGTCGAATATCCGGGAAAATATGCGAGGGTCTCACCGCGCGTCGCGCTCCACAAACGTTCTTTGTCCGACGCAGACTCTCGCGATACTTTCCACGATTACGTGGCGCTAACGCAAGTAGCGCTCCGGGCTTTGTCGAATTTCTTCGCGTGTAAGGAGCTTAACTCGAACGCGGACGTGTCCAGGTTTTTCCGAGACTCCTCTCCCCCCTCTCCTCTCTCTCTCTCTCTCTCTCTCTCTCTCTCTCTCTCTTTCTTTCTCACTCTCTGTCGTCCTCTCTCGCTCCGCTCGCGTTCTCGCCTACCGGCTGTACTCCCGCGGGTCATTCATGCCACAACAAAGCACATTGTGTCGCAACGATCTTTAGCGGTATTCGCCGACGTCGCGGGCTTTGCGGCATGAATCGCATTCATGGCCGACGCTCGTGTGTATTCCGAGCGCGTGAAGGGTAACGAATCGCAAACGCGATCAATGCACGCGCGTTACGCGTATATGATAATTCCGCGGAAAGCAATTCCCTGCAATTTAAGTAAACAAAGCAATCCCGCAAAAAGGGCGCCATCTCTCCCGGCCGTCGTTGGTCGCGCGCGCGCGCGCGCGATGGGATCTGCATTTTTATGTTGATTAATTTTCATTTCTATTTATCCGTTTGTTTATTCCGATTTCATTTGACGTTCATTTTGTTTATTCGGTTTCACGGGTCCGATTGAAATTTCCGAGATTGCCAATTAGAATCGATTTCACTCCCTTTCCTCCTCCGCCTTTCGTCCTCTACGCGCCGGAACGCCGGTTAAATTCGAATTTACAACGGCCGCGAAGATGGAGAGAGAAAGAGGAGAGAAGCGAGGCGCCTCGTAACGCACGACGGAACGGCCGCGAGGCGGAATTCTCGCTCGCTCAAACCTCGCCGGAACACGCTACGAATTTCGAACACACATTCGCCACTGTGTGTGTGTGTGTGTGTGTGTCGGTTAAGTGGATCAAAAGCGCGATTGAACGGCTCGAGCCGCGGCGCTACGCGACGCGACGCTCGCGCGAATTGTTTTCATCCATTCACGTCGCGAGTCCGCGCCGGCTCATAAATACCGGCCGCGCGTGTGACGGCCCATGTTTTCGCGTGCGGATGTACCGTAACGTCGATATTTGCCCGTATTCGCTCGCGATCCAGCCACGGCTGGTTTACCCGCTCTCTCGCGCCGGTCGTCGAAGGGGGCAGATCGTGTGCCGCAACACACCACCGCCTCGGGGGTCGCTGTGTGTATTTGCGCCCGCGCGCAGGGCAGGGCGCGGAGTTACCCCGCAAAGTCGTGAAATCCACTTTCTTCCCCTGACAGGCTTCCCCCCGCCCCCTACCTCCTCGGTTCCACCTATACGCGAGAGAGAGAGAGAGAGAGAGAGAGAGAGAGAGAGAGAGAGAGAGAGGCATCCTGGCGTTGACGGATTTAGGGTGTCTCGCGAGGCGTAAAAAGGGGCCGGAAGGGGCCTCGCCTCGAGGCGAAGTGGATATAAATATTCGCGCCGAGTTATCGCGATTTTCCGCCTCCGGCGGGACTTTTACATCGCCTCCTGTGTGTGTGTGTGTGTGTGTGTGTGTGATTCCCCGTTAATTTTTATTCGCCATTAATTCGCCGACCCCGCTCGTAAAGTCCGTCGGCTCGCGCCGCCGATGAGCGGCGGCTGCTTCTATGAGATCCCAACCGCGAGAGCCGTTTAGTGTAGCCTTTCGAGCGCGCTCAGTTTCGCCCAACACACGCACATAGAGAGACGAGAAACAGAGAGAGAGAGAGAGAGAGAGAGAGAGAGAGAGAGAGAGAGAGAGAGAGAGAGAGAGAGAGAGAAAGAGAGAGAGAGAGAGTGGGTTTATCGATTTCCTCTCGTGGCGGCTGGAGCATTTTCATCGCCGCGGCGGTATCATCTTTCGCAATATGGCGGTTGCGTTACCGGCGCGCTATAATTACTGCGTTTTACGACGCTTTCGCCGATAGACACCGCCCCGCGCGCGCTTTACGAGTCGTACGTGTAGTATAGTACGCGCACGCGGGGTGTACGCTGGCACACGTGGAGCACCACTCGGCGGCGGCTCTGGCGAGGGGGTGGCGGGGGTAGTTGGCTGGCTGGCTGGCTGGCTGGCTCGCTGGAGGCGGAGAGAGCCGGTCGAGGTTGAGCGAGGTCAGGGCGGATGAGAAGTCCCTGACCTGGTCACCTACGCGTCTCTCTCTCTCTCTCTCTCTCTCTCGCATCTTGTCGCTCGCTCGCTTTCACGTTTAGGTTACCGCAGACTTTGCCGGAGGAGCGGACCTCCGGGGCTTAATTAGCGCGACACGTCGATGTCTCTTGTCGCGTCTTGGGAGCGCAAGATTTACCCCGGCGATTCGGGGGGGGAAAGGTCAATGTTTCGAAAGATAACGGTATCGATCGTCGCGAGACAGACAGACAGAGAAAGAGAGATGGAGGAGAGGGGAGGGAGGCGCATTCGCGGCCGACACGGAGGTGCGCGTCTCTGTGCGAAAGAGTCGCGCTGCAAAAATGCAAGAAGATTTTTCGCGAGCGATTCTATTAGCCAAACTACAGAGGAGACGCGAGAGCGCACGTTTCTCGTCCTGTTCCGTTGGTCGTACTTGCAGCTCTCAATTTTTTAACGACAAGAAGACCGACCCCCGCCCCGTCTTGGTCGGACGGGGGCGTCGGGGGGGGGCTCCTCCAATGCTGCAGCCGGTGCTTTATCACGAGTCTCTCGTTATTTTGTCCGTGACGCAAACGAGAGGCATTACGGTGCGCATTATTTAACGGAGCCGTGGAGAACGGCGGCGACAGCGGCGCGGCGATCTCCTCGCCGCGGAGCGGCTCTCTAATCAGCGCTAACAATCGCTCTCGACGATCCCATTGTCCCCCTGTTCGCTGCCGGGTGCCATTACTCGCGTTTCTAAGCACGCGCGGCAATCCGACGCGTCGTCGTCGTCGTCGTCGTCGTCGTCGAGCTGCAGCAGTCGGCGCGATTTTCGAAATTCCGGGGCGCCGTTCATTAGAGGACGATCGGCGCGAAAAAGTCTTTCGGCGCTAACAAGCGCGCGTGATTTATAGCGGCGCTCATTAATCACGTTAAGTTCCCCTCGCTGGCGGTCGACCTCCTTATTAAACCGCGATTCGATCTCATTGTCCTTAACGGACAAAGGCGAAACGCTGGCGCGCAGTCGAGGCGCGCGAGGCGGCCGAACGAACAGGGCCTTGTATTATTGCGCGTACAACAAGGTGATTCATTTGAGCGCGCGCGGCGCTACACGCTAAATTTCCACTCCGAACACTGTCGTAAACCCCGGCGGTCGCCCTCGTCGGCGCATTAATTTTTGCTAATTGCCCGTGCAATCAGCGCGCGACTGCGGGTAACAACGCGCGCATATATAAGCGCGCGCGATCGGTGAAGCTCGACGAGCACGCGATCGTATCGGCGAGCACGCTTTCTCGATCGCCCTGTCGAGTCTCTGCTGATCTCTGTTCGATAAATGACGGTAGCAAGGTCTCTCTCTCTCTCTCTTTGTGTGTGTGTGTGCGTATGTCCGTCTCTCTCGGGGCGCTACCGCGACATGATTGATTCGTTATGTACGCCGCTACCCTTACATTATCCGTCGCGCCGGCTCGACATCGTGTTCCACTTAGCCGCGGGGCCATTTAAGGTGTCTCATCAGCGCGGTTTCCCGGCGACGGGCAGAGCGAGTCTGCCCGGCGGAAAGTTCAAGCGGCAATTAGCGCTCCCGCGCGAGACTCGATCGCGTCGAGTCAGCTTCTCTTTCGACGAAAAACCTGCTAATTGGTGGGCCGATTCGCGTCGGGGAAAAGCGCGACATAGCTGGTCTGTTCGCGTGGTAACTCTTCGCGTTAACCTTCTTTCTCCGCAACTGCGAGTCATATTGAGACAAACGTTTGAATGCGTGTGCGTGTGCGCGCCGAATATGCGGGCGCTAGTCCTAGTATCTATCTAGTAGACATCTGGATCGCGACAACGCGTTCCCTCCCACGAGCATCGTCGTCTCTCACCTCGATCCTTGTGTTTGCCTTGCAGGTGAACTCTGATAACCATGATCGCACCACGCACGAGATCCAGCTGAAGCTGGGCAACTTCTCGCTGGTGAGGCACCTGCTGGACGACCCGAAGCGCCTCATCGGTATCGATGGCATCCCGCCGAGCCCGGCGCCCGTCACCCCGTCCTCTCCCAGTCCTTCCGCCTACAAGAGCGCCTCCACGTCCAGGAGTTCGCCGGCTCCGCAGGAGTTCAAGAAACCCAGTGGACTCAGAGCGAGCACCTCGTCTTCCACCTCCGGCGCCGGGCTTCCCGGCGCCAGCAGCACCGCCAGCGGCGCCAGCACCTCCGGCCACCAGCGAGGCAGCGGTGGTTTCGTCAAGCCCGCCGACGGTAAGCCGCCCCACGTCTCCAGGAGCTTGTACAACACCGGTCACGCGGTCAAGCACGTCGGCAGCGGCGGTGGCGGTAACGATCATCGCAGCCACGGCTTGCCTCCAGCCAAGGGTCCACCACCGCACAGCTCGTCGGTGATCGCCGCCAGCCGCATTCACACGTACGGCGAACGACTGCCCAGGTTACCTCTCGATAACGTGAGTATCGATCTTCGCAGACTCCTCCGTTACGCCTCGGTTTCGCGCGCGCGCGCGGGGTCGTCCCGGACGACGAGGACGATTTGCATGCGCCGCGACCGGCGGCCCGTTCCCGAAAGTGGACGGTAATGGCTTCTCGGAGCTAACGGCTTGATCGCGCGTCGTTCCACGGGGGTTGTTTGCGCGCGGGGTTTCCCCGGAAGCCGCGTGTTTCCTGCGTCAAGGAGGGGGTGAGGCTGACGAAGAAGGACGACGGTATCGATAGAGGGGCGGTATTGGCGGTTAGCGTCGAGGAGGCTGCACGTGATTTCTCGCGGTAAGCCGCACGTGCGACGTGATGTGAGAGAGCGAGCGGCTGAGAGGATCTAATTCGGGCCGTCGAAGGCGTTCGCACGCGACACCGCAGGGAAAGCAAGTTCCCCGCGCAAGTTCCCCGCGCTGCGCGACTAAAGTTGCACTTTTTCCTTGTTTTTCTTCTTCGGTCGCAACGATATCTCGCACGAGAGAGAGAGAGAGAGAGAGAGAGAGAGGTGTAAACCGGTAGTTTGTTTGCGGGGGAAGGGGCGCCGATGTTCCGGGCTGTGTCGAGAGTTGTGCCGCGGAAATCGGTTCCTTCTCGAGTAATGCACCGTCGAGGGCCGCCTCGGTGAAAGGCGCGCGCGGTGTTGCTTGAACCACACGCGAGCGACGACGCCCAGACTCGTCAAGTTTGAAACTACTTTAACGGCACGTCTCTCGCCGGAGTCGCGATTATTTGTCGCGTAAGAAGATTAAGAGAGGCAAGTTTTCGTCGGCGCTATTGTCGCGCCTGCACTGAACGCGACGAGACGCCGCCGCCGCCGCCGCCGCCAACCTTCCGCCTGTTCCTCCTCTCCGCGTCGTCCTTCTTCGCGTGCAAGCTGCATCGTCGACATTGGAAGCCCCATTGGAGCCGGCCGGCTAACCGAACGTGTCTCGTTCGCGCGCCATCGCGAAGTCGCGATCTCTCGTGCTCGAGAGTGAATAAACGCGAATGACTCGCCCGAGCAGTTTATTTCGCGCGTCCCGGCGATCCTTCATCCTGGCAGAATCCTGTGAAAAATCGACGTTACTCTCGTATTATTGCTCGGTTACCGCATCGGGATGCCGCGATCATCAGTCACTCCTCGATATCTCGAGCGCGCGCGCGCGCGGCCGTTTACTTCCGCGTCCGAGCGGGCGAATCCTTCCACGCCGTTCCTTCCTGCCGCAAATCGCGGGGGAAGGATCAAGCAGCCCCGTGGCATTAATCTCTCGCCGTAGGAGCTGTAATAAAGAGGTTATTATTATCTCCCTCCTTTCTCTCGCTCTCACTCACCCACTCGTCTTCCTTTTTCCTCTCCTTCCATCCTTCTTTCCTTGCTTCCTTCCTTCCTTCCTTCCTTCCTCCCTTCCTTCCTTCCTTCCTTCCTTCCTCCCTTCCTTCCTTCCTTCCTTCCTTCCTTCCTTCCTTCCTTCCTTCCTTCCTTCCTTCCTTCCTTCCTTCCTTCCTTCCTTCCTTCCTTCCTTCCTTCCTTCCTTCCTTCCTTCCTTCCTTCCTTCCTTCCTTCCTTCCTTCCTTCCTTCCTTCCTTCCTTCCTTCCTTCCTCGTCAACTCTGAACTTCCACTCGGGATCATCCGGCGGATATCAAACGAAACCAGTTGGCTCGACAGGCTCGTTGACAGAGAACGAATTGCTTTTCAATGGAAATCTAGCTGCGGGCGAGGAGTGGGAGAGGCCCAGGTCGTGGGATGAGATGAGGAGGAGGGAGGAGGAGAGGGAAGTTTCGAGACGGGCGCTATTACGCGATAGGGGCCTCCTCGAGGTGCAAATTTCATTGAGATTGACTATCGATCGTGTCTTCTGCTTCGCCTTCCCCCCCCTCTACCGCTCCTTTGCGCCGGTCACACGTTGCCCATCGGGGAGACGATCAGAGGTCTATCGCTCTTCCTTCCTCCCTCTCTCTCTCTCTCTCTCTCTCCCCCTCCCTCTTCGGGTGTACTTGTACAATTAGAGCCGGTCGGGCTCTGAGTGCGTCTCGTCCTTCCTCCTCTTTTTCGCATTCTCCCGGAAAATTGATTCGCGTTTGTCCTTTCGCCGTTCTCTCTCTTTCTCTCTCACATGCCTTACCTCCTCTTTCTCTTTCCTCGACAATGGCTGGCGAATCGTTCGTCCCGCCGAGTCATTCGTCCTCATTATCTGGAAATTAATTTGGAATTACGCGCGCAAAGGGGAGGAGGGCGCGGGGTAAGCTTGCAAACTGGCGCGCTAAATATCGCCGGACGTTACGCTATTAATGGCTGATATATATATGTCTCGAATTCTCCTCGTGTCACCTCTCCTCCACTTTCTCGGGCTTGCCCTTCGTCGTCCCTTTTCACCTCATCTCGTCCCATGTCTTCCGTCTTATCTCTCGCCTCTCGCTTCTTCCATCTTCGACTTTTCACCCTCGCGGTTTTATGTCGCGTCGTTACACGTTAAGGAAAAGAGAGAACGAATAATTGCTTTGCGCTTGTCGTGTTTCAGAATCGAAAACGTTTCGGGCGGTGGAAGCTTTCGAAGGCGAAACTGTGTTACGCACTCGACGAATTAATCCGTCAGCCGAATCCGTAAGCGAGATTTATCAATCGACTGAGAGGGCAATTCAAACATAACGCGCTCGTATATTCCCCATTTATCGCCTCTCGCTGCCGCTCGCAGGTGTCATAATACAAAGTATACCCCCCTCTTCCAGCGCGCGCGCGCGCGTCTCCCTCTCTGCTGCTCTTTTCCTCTTTCTCCCTCACCCTCTCTGCCGGCCTCTCTCTTTTTCTTTCTCTTTCTATCTTTCTCTCTGTCTGTCCTCCTTTCCTCCCAGTTTTCCCATTTTCCGTTCTCTCTCTCTCTCTCTCTCCCCCCCCCCCCTCTCTCTCTCTCTCTCTCTCTCTCCGTGATTATCCAGTCCCGTCTACCTCCGTTTTTCGCTCCCTCCCTCCTTTCGTTCCTCGACGCGCCGTGTCCTCCGGCTAAAAGTTACTAGACACCCTCAACCCTTTTCTCCCTCCCCGCGCTCCCCGTGCCTCATCCCGCGCGCCAGTGCCTCATCCGCCGCAGTTCAGCCATCCCACGCGTCCGCTATTGTTCTCGCGTTTTCTTTCTGGGAATGACTACTCGCCGTTATTCGTAATACCTCTCTCCCTCTAGGACGCGTCTCTTCGCTCGTCTCTCTCTCTCTCTCTCTCTCTCTCTCTCTCTCTCTCTCTGCTCTACTCCCTCATCCGCGCCCTTTTCAATGTCTCTCCCCCTACCCGCTGGCCCCGCGGCGGTGTTGATTAATGATCGCTCGAGGAGAGCGGTGATAAATCGCGAAGAAATGTCGCGACAAGGACGCTCGCGCGCGCGGATTCGTCTCCGCCCTGTAAATTAGTCCCGATCAGATGTGCGCGCGAGATGTTTCTTTTTCTTTTCTCTTTTTTCTTTCCTTCTCTTCCCACTCGCGCACCGGCGGCGGCGGCGGCGGCGGCGGCGTGCGCGCCGAAAGATTAAGTTCGATTTATCGAGAAGAGGGCGAATCCTGTTTAATGTAACGCCGCTTAGTAAGACCAGATTTGAGCAGCGCGCACCGCTCTTCCTCCCGCTCCCCTCTGACCTCCTCCATCGCTCCCCCCTCCGGTAATTGTATGCGCTGCGAAATTTGTATTCGTTGTCGGTGCGCTCGAAGCTTCCTTCGCGCGCGCGTCCGTGTCTCGTGTGCACTCGGCGATCGCGCGAGTTCCGCTATAACGTTTCTTTTCTTTCTTGTTCCAGGCGGCCAATGCGCGCTACGAGCCAGTGGAGAACTCGACGGACGTGGAGAATATAGTAAAGGTCAGTTCCTCCGCCGCGCTAAATATCGGCTCTTGCATGCGAATGATTGTTACACAGCGTGTGTGAGCCGAGGGAGGCCTCTCGGCCTCTCCGAGGCCGCAGCTGACGCGCAACGCGCGTCGTCGCGTATCGGGTGGGTGCGAACGTTCCGCTGAATCTCGCAATTATAAAACAGTCGAAAATGAACTTCAGTCTCATTCGCAACGGGGTTGTTTCCTCATCGTCTATTCTATCGCGTGTACGTCAGAATGTTTGTAGTGAGCGCCGCCGCCGCGCCGCGCCGCAAAACCGCATCGGCCACGAGCCATCTTGGGGAGGGAGCCATCGAAACTTTTGCACTCACCCAGTGGAACAAATCGCGTCTCTCGCCTCTCGTCATTAAAGCGATAACCGCGAGGAATGCTCGTCGAGACACCGGCGTCTCGCTGGGAGCGCGAGGGCCGGGGAGGGGGGAGCGGACACCTGAAGCCCTCTCCGGCATCGAAGGGCGATACAAACGACGGCGGCGGGATCGTACGCCGTTCGAGACGCATAAAAGATGGTCGTCGTCGTCGTCGTAGTCGGCCGAGCGACGGGTTATTCGACGAAGCGAAGGCAGCGTCGCGCGTTCCCTCCGCCGGCACGACGGGAGCTCATGCTCGATCAATAAGTCAATCTTCTCGCCGATACGAGGCTATCTCATATCGAATCGATTTACCATTCTTCGTTCACCTCCAGCGCGTCCGATCTGCGACGGCGATATTATGTCACGCCTGCGAGATAAGCAAGCGGCGGCCTCGATCTCCCCCCACCTTCACCCCCGTCTTGCCCGCCGTTAATCGAGCGACGACGCGCCGCGGCAGCGAGCGGACACGGTAGACCATCCCGACCGCCGAATTTGCGTCTCCCGGGAGGAAAATTCGGTTCACCCCGCCCCTTCCTCCAGCGGGCAAGGCTCGTTCGCTGTCGCCTCCTTTCTTGCCGGGCGCCATTCGAGGCGAAAGTACGCAGAAATGTACTTTTGCTTCCCCTTAATCCAGAGCGAGCGAGCGAACGAGGGAGAGGGAGGGAGAAAGAGAACGAGGCGCGTCTGCTTTCTCTTCTCTCTCTTCTTCTCAGTCGCCAAGTTTTCTCATCCTCCGCCCTCCTATCCCTTCTCCCTCTGTCGGTCTCCTTTGCGCTGGAAACTGCGACATTTTGCGGTTTACCGGAAGAGAGGGAGACAGAGAGAGAGAGAGAGACGCAGATTTTCTGTAGCTTCGTTATTCGTTAACATTGATATAGTTAAACGTTCTGCTCGTCGTCGTCGTCGTCGTCGACCGCTTAATTATTACTCGGCCGAGTAGCGTGGAAATTTCGAGCGAGCGAAAAATATCGATAAACATTTGAGCGACTCCTGCTGTGAATCTTTCATGTCTCGCTTGTCGGTCTCGAAGTCGCTTGCCGAAGTCATCTCCCGTATGCGCGCTTCAGCCAGCTTGTTAATGGAAAATTTATCGAAGCATATGCGGGCATTCCCAAGCAGCGTCGTTGCTGCACGCTTCCGCGAATAAGTCGCTCGCGACAGTCGTCGGCAGACGCCGCCCTCTTCATAATCTATCATATATCACGATTATATTTATCACTCGTTTATGCATCGTCCGTGTCTATATATAGCGTACGGTCAGTTTTCGTTTCGTACAGTAGTCGCATAATTGGCGCATCGACCGGCGGAAAATCCGGCGGATCGACAGCTTCTCTCCTGCACGCGGCGCGAGTCTCGCGATCGACGCGGGATGTCTCGGAAAGGCGGAGAGAGTTGGCGCTCCGTAACACGCGGCACATGTTAATACACTATACGAGAGTGGGTAATTTTTCAAGCGTGTTCAAGCAGGAGATGACGCGTCGAATTTTCCCCACCACGGGGCCGCTGGCACCCTTTTCTCGCTCATCGGACGAAATGCCGACGGGCCGTCATTCGCGCTCTCGGACGTGACAGCGATTATCGCCAATCGCGCGTCACGCGAGATTGTAAATATTTTCCTAAACGCCGGCGGCGAAAACTGCAACCGCGGAAAGCGGCAACGGCCTGTTTACACGCGCGCGTGCTGGAAAACGGAATTATACGGTGGTGAAGAAACGGCGCGCGAGATCCCCGTCGGAGCGCCCCCTCGCCCGCCCCCCTTCCTCTCCTCGCCGGTCTGCGCACAATCTGACAATGGGAATGCGCGCACCTGCCTCTGCCGCCGTGGAAAGCGCGTTTTGTGCGCGATACCATCGCGGCGAAACGCGCGAACTTTGAATTGTTTCCTCGAAGGAACAGGTGGAAGGAAGAGAAGGAGAAAGAGATGAAAGTGAGAGAAGACTCGCCCTGTGTGTGTGTGTGTGGTGTGGACCGCGTCGTGCGAACCTCCCGGGAAATTGATGCCGATAAATCGCGGGTAAATCTGCCGGGCGCGCGATATTTACCTCGCTTAATTTCGCGCAGGAGCGAAATTGATTATCAATTTGAAATTATCATCGTGGGACATTTGATTTCGTTGAATTACGGCGTCGTTGCCTCTCTCTCTCTCACCCTCACTCGCTCTTGTTTATCTATCCATCCACCTCCTCCCCGAATCGTGTTTAAATTTAGTAGCGCGATCTAAAAATTGTGCGGCTAACAGTTAAGCGACAGAGAGGCGGAGGGGTGAGTGGGGGGAGGTGCTTTCCCGCCGCGGGGATGCAAAAGCGAGCACGATGGACGACACGGCGATCGCGGAATATTGCGCGGATTATGAAATTATAGATTATACATACAAATCGACTGATACGCCCGGCCGGTATCACACATCGGCGAGTGCAGCCGGCGACTAAATTATCCGGGATAAGTAATTATGGTCATAAATGTAATTCAGCGGCGGAAGGGTAAACGTTTCAGAACGACACGCGAATTTATGGCGCCATTCGCGCGGCGCACGTGCGGCGACACGGTCTACGTGAAATTTCCACGAGTGTGGAAATACAGGGAGGCAGAGAGAGAGAGAGAGAGAGAGAGAGAGAGAGAGAGAGAGACAGCAGCGCGACAGCCAGCGAGAGAGGGAGAAAGAAGGAGAGGAGAGGAGAGGCCTTGTGCGCTCTCGCGGCGTGTCCGACGTCGCCGCAATGATTCACACCGGCCGGCCGTCCGTGTTGTTTTTCCGACGTGACGCGTACTATCCTCCGCTGACGTCCGGTCGAAAATAGTCACTCCCCGCGGCGGGATTCCTGATCCTTTGATCGCTGACGGATCCACGAGACGCCGGATAATTCCCTCCCCCTGCCCCGGCCCGCTCCCGCCACCCCATCCCTCGCCGGGCAAGCCCGGGTTCGACGGTCGGGTTATATGGCGGGATTTTAGCAGTCTACCGCCGCGCCGCCGGTCGCTGGGATCAGCGAAACGAGTCGGGGGTCGGCCCGGAGAATCGTATGCTAATTTATGGATATGGTTTAATGGCGATTACCGGCTCCGATAACACCCACCGCCCGCAGTCGTAACGTTGTGACAGTATCAATTCCAGGGCGCTCAAATTGACGTCGTGTCGACGCTTCACTCATTCGCGCGATTGATACTTTTGTGCGCGCGCGCGCACGCGCGCGGTCTCTGTTGGGCTTTTTCGCGGAAGCGTAAAAAGCTCCCGGTGGAAATTGCGCGAATTATGTCGCGCGATTGGAAACCGAAGTTGACGAATCGTCGCGGATCGCTCGCGACCGACGTTTAAGACCTGTTAGTCTGATTAACGCCTCGATCGACCCGTTGCTTTCTCTCTTTCACTCTCTCTCTCTCTCTCTCTCTTGCATTAAGAGGAATTTCATTGAAGTTACATCAGTCAGAGACATCTCGCGTGAAAAATTCAAGAGTCGAGAGAACGATGGCAACGGTCCAGTGTAAACAGAGCGCGGGAGAAACAAAGCGCGAGGCGTCGACGAAAATAAAATATGGAAGCGGCTGTTCTGCGAAAGTTTCACTTTCCGAGGCGTAATCGCGGAATTATTTAACGACGATGCGACGAAAAGAGAGGAAGAAGCGCGACAGCGCTTTTCGGGGAGAGATTCGAACGAATCTCTCGTGCTCGACCCCTCCGCGCGATTCCTCCGCCAAAATCGCGGTAGCTGCGAGGTCAACGAGAGAGTCACGGCATGATGAATTTCGCAAATTTCAATGCTCCTCGCTCGAGGAGAGAGAGAGAGAGAGAGAGAGAGAGAGAGAGAGAGAGAGCACAACGCGACGCGCTCCTCCTCCTCCGTCGGTTCGACGACACGCGACTCGCGGCGAAAGAAGCCCAGGCGCCGGGCGAAAACGCGATATTATTAATTCCGCGAGCAGGAGCGCGGCCGTTAAAAAGAAGCCGCGCTACCGCTGTGCATCCCATTTGTTTAACGAGCCCGGCCTGGTCCGCGCGCGCGCGCGCGTCCCCGACGACGTCGGTGTAACTCGCCGCCCCCGGGGCTTTTCCACTTTCAGCACGAATTTATGACGATGCTGCCTACCGAGTAGCCGGTACAGTTCTGCCTCCCTCTGAAATCCCTCTCCCTCCGTGCCCCGGCCGTCCTCCTGCCCCGGCGGTTCCCCCTTGGTCCCTCCCGTCGTGCAGCCGCGCCGGCGTTCGGTGCAAGAGTACCGTCAGAAGCCCATGAATTATTCTCACGGCTCTGCCCGTGGGAAAATACGAGAGTTCCGCCAGTAGGCATCGTAAATGCGACTGCTAATTGCGCTCGCCGACGACGACGACGACGACGACGACGACGACGACGACGCGAGCGAGCGAGCGAGCGGGCGGGCCGCCCGTCGCTGAATATCGCATTCTTCCACGACCAGCCCCGTTTATTTCGGATGTTTTTGTCTTAGATCCGAGGTCCTTTGTCGCCGGCGCGTGCTTTTGTTCCCGACGAAACATTTTTAATATCCCTCGGATAGAGCCTGTCGTCGTGTCGTCTCGCGCGCACGCGCGCGATGCTTCCGCGAATTCGCGCGCGAGTCTACAAATCTCGCCGAGAGAGAGAGAGAGAGAGAGAGAGAGAGAGATTACCTCGGCGTTATTTCCCTCTCGCTGCGAGCGTGCATTTTCGCAAAATCTCGATCGCCGCAGCGGCCGGCAGACTGCGGCACGTGCGGAGGAGAGCGGCGGGAGATCGAAGAAGAAGAGCGCGTATAGCGGAAATTGCGCGCGCGCGCGTGAGGATCTCTCCGTTAAATTTTACATCGCGCTTGGGAAACAAGAAGGATCCTCGGCCGGCTCTTGGCCGGCCGCCAGTCCCCCGGCGGCTTCCTGAAACCATTAGCTATCAATCGGCCTCGTTGCCGAATTTTTATCACACCGTCGCCGCTGATGGCCGAATCTCGCCGGCCGGCGGAAATGATCGGAAATGGCTGGCGTGCCGAGAGCGCAGATCGGAGCGCCCGACGGCAACGGAGTGACAGTGAATTAATAATCGCGCCTTCGCGCGATCGAGTTGTTCACACCGGACGCGAGGTCGGCTGATGCATTTTTAAAGCAGTTGGCGACATTTGCGCTCGCGACGTGCGCGTCTCTGAACGCTTCCCCGCGGCGGCCGTCAACGCCTCTCGCGTTGACCTGTAAGCTCCGATCGATCGGCCGCTCATCGTAGCGAGCCGCGAAATGTTCGTCGCATCGACCGACCGATGCATCTCAGCGCATGCAGTTAGTTAACTCCTGCTGCAGCTCGGGAAGCCGATACAGCGGTCCCTATATTATTTTGTTGGCGAGCCACCCTTTGACACACGTACGAAAAAGTTCTCGTTCAAAGACCGCAACGGCAGACCCGAAAATTCGGCTCGCAGGCCGGGCGTTGCCGATATGTTTGCAAACTCGATGAATCGCCGCGATTAAACGGCGAACAGACACTCTCACCTCCTTGCTCCTTGCGGAGAACGAAACATCGGGGCGGCGAGCCGTCGTTGCATCGGAGGAGGGTTTCAGTGGGGAGCACATACTTTTATTTAATACATAATGCATAAGGCATAGTATGGAAACGCGCGCATACCCGACTAGAAATTTTGATCAGGTTCATCCAACGTTGACAAGAATCTAATGGAGCGAATGAAAGGTAATCCTAAGTAAGTCAGTCCTTATAATGACGTCCTAACGACGAATGAGTAAGGAAGACCTTTATAAGGTTACAATGATTGGGCTCACATTAGGATCTTGATGTATCAACCTAGTGTATGATATAATATGGTTCAGTTGATCAGGTCCTTGCCGGGATCTTATTCATTGTGTCTAATATGATTTGCATCATCAAGTTTTAACGAAACAATTTTTGGGTGTCATTTCCAAATATAAAGATGTCTGCACTGAAAAAAAAAACACTTTAGATCACTTGAATATATTTGTAAAAGGCTATAGAAACTATCCTCTTCTTAGCAGTTAATAAGTAGTTGTAAAATTAACGTGACATGCAACTTTTCTCTTTAACGCTACTTTATGTCTTGTGATACTTTATGATATCTTATGATATTCATTTTATGTTTCTTTTCCGAAACATTTTACAAGTATGCTCGAGCGATCTAAAATATTATTTCATGCAAATATCTTTTTATTTGGAAATGACATGAACGAATTTGCAACGTGTCATTTCTTACTTCTAATGTCATCATCCAATATAGTCGTGGCGAGTCATAATTTGAAAAAAAAAAAAACATAATAAGGATTCCATAAGATAACTCAATAAGGATCTGACTATGAATTACCTTACTAAGGTCCTGATATCTACGCTGCGTTACATGACTTACCAAGACCCGATAGTATCACCTTATTGATGTCCTGATGTCCAAATGAGGTTAACCTGATCAGGACCATGGGATAAATTTCTAATCGGGCACGAATAATCGGGCATAAGATGTTTATGATAAGAGGCTAGGATATTTGTTAATACTGCCCATGTGTTTCTGATGAGAGCTAAGGCTAGAATATGAAAAAGACATTTTGTATGAGAAAATAAGCACCGTAATATTATCGTCAATCAAATTATCAAATTCTAATTAGGAGTACTAATTACGAGAATAAAGAGCAAATAATGCGTGCGCGACACTTCTCTCTTATGACCAACTTAACCATAAAAATTCGTCCTTACGAACTTCTCGACACTTTCTATATTATGCTTTCTGAACTCTGCTAGATCCTCGGGGCGCAGAGCGGGGATGGAAATTAAGGCTCCGATTGTTCTTTCGTTCGCTTATGCATCCTGCATTACGCGTTCTCCAAAAGTACGCGCTTCCCGCTTTCCGCTACGAGTTTCACCCTTCTGTATCTCGCGGACACGACGAAGAGTAGACGCGTGCGCGTAGAGGGCGCTGCGGAGCGTTCAGCGTTGCGAGCTTCCTTTCGGCGGAGGCAGCGCGGCTCGAAACGGAAGGGCGAGAAGGTCGAAGGGCGCGAAGGTCGAAGGGCGCGGGGGAGGGCAGTCGCGAGTGCAATTCTACTTGCGAACGCGCGCGGTAACGGGTTCGTCGCTCCTTCTCGCGTGCCCGGCATGATCGCCGGCATTACCGGCGTTCATACTCGCCGGCAATTACCCCGAGAGTGTCGGATTGCGAGAGGTTTTTGTCGTCCCGGATGAATTGCCAAATTGCTGGCCGCCGTTGTTTTGTGTGTCGGGCCGCGCCAGCTGCCATGCCGGTGCCGCGCGCTCTTCGGCGTATCGTGTGAGGGATCGTCCTTCTTGTTGTACGGTAATTTGCGTCCGCGCACGGTTGGGCCGCGCCGTGAAATTTCGGAAGGACCGCGCGCCACAGCGCGGACGGCTCACACTTCGCCTCGTTTAGTGGTCGTCGAGCGAGTTGTCGGTGGATGGAACTTGACGCGCGCGAGGATCGATGACGACGACGACGACGACGACGACGACAACGACGACGGATTCTCCTCCCTTGACAGCTCTCTCGCCTAAGGGCCAGTTTCTCCGAAGATGATTCAATCTTCGCGCCTTTTGCTCGCGCTTGACATTGAGACGTCGTCGGAGTGTGTCGTCGCGAGCGAGCGAGCGAGGCGGGTTTAATTCCATTTTTTGCACGTTCGCGGCGGGGTTATGGCGCACCTTTTTCTCTCCTTCTTTCTCTCTCTCTCTCTCTCTCTCTCCCTCTGTGTTTATATGTGTGTCACGCGGGGCAGGAGCGAAAGTCTCATGTAAAGGCTAGACGTTACACGGTTAATCCGTTAACGTGTCAGAAGGGGGGGACACACACACACACACACACACGCGAGCGCGCAACTTATCGCGGCGGTAAGATGCATTAAAGTTGCACTTTAGCGTAACGAACAGGTGCGACTTGCAAATTTCTCGCCGCGGTCTCGCAGCTTCTTGCTCGTTTTTCCCGCGGCTCGTCTCTTCCCCCCCCCCCCTCCCTCCCTCTCGCGTGCCCGGCATAATTGTCGTACCGTCCGCCGCGGCCGGTTTTAAAGACCTGCCGTAATAAAGTGCTCGGAAATAAAGTGCTCACGTTCTCCCCTGCCTCCCGCCCTCCCTGCTCTCTCACCGATACTTTTCAGCGACGTCGCCTATTTGAAGACGTCGTCGCGATCGCCCTTCCGCCGCGACTCTCGGACGTTTCTGTCAACATCTCGATTTTACGGGCGCGCGCAGAAAATAGCCGACAGCGCTTCGGGTTTCGCGGGGAGCGCCGCTTCACATCGACCGCCGCTGTTGATTCAGATTTCAACTCGAGCGGCCTTGACGCGACGCGACTTATCATCTTCCCGTCGCCCCCGACAACAGAAAAATAGCCGCGAATTCTCGCTCGGGGATTTTTTTGCCGAACGTCGCGCTGCTGCGCGACGTCGTCACCGGGTCGACCGCAATCTCGCGTTGACCCGCGCAACAAACGGCCGCGCGTTTCGCGCGATATTTATTTGCCAGTGCGTCGCGTTTACGTTTCCCCGCTTCTCCACAGCCGCGGCTCTGGTCGCTCTTCACCGCTGGACCTTCCCGGCGGCGGGGGGGGGGAGGAGGGGCCCTCCTTCTGTCTCCTCGATGCGACGAATCTTAGCGGAGCGTCGCGCGCGCGTCCGTCCATTATTCATCGGGAATTCGACGCTTATTTCACCCTCCCCCTCCCCCGCCCCCGCTGCAGCTGATATCGTTGCCCCGCTATAAATTCCTCATCCGCGGCGTGCAATTTGCATAACTCGATGTCTCGTCCTTCGTGCGGCGCGCAAATAAATTATCGGCCCGCGTAAATCATCCGCACGAAACATGCTCGTGCGACGACCCGCGCGCGCAGTGACTCAACCCTCGAGAATTCCTCTCCCTTCTGCGCCCGCTCTCACTCTCTCTCTCTCTCTCTCTCTCGTTTTTTCCCGCTCGTTCGGTATGCGAGTCCTTTTTCGAGCCGGCTTCGTCCTTACGCGCCGGTCGCTGCGATGCCGCACGCGCGTCACGTGTGTGCGATGCAACTGCAACTGCACGCGTCCCGACGGGAATAACAAACGCGATTAACTCTAAAGAGCGCAACAGAGGGGGGGGGGAGGGAGCCCGCGTCACAGGCCTGAATATCAACCATTGATTCGCCAGAGTGCTTTTCCGCCGCGGAACAACCGGTGGGGGGATCGCAGGATGCGCCTGATAGAAAATGAAAGCGTGAATCGCGAAGGAGACGCCGCGGTCGCGAGCGGAGGAGAGCGGAAGAGAGATGGAGATAGCAGCGACGGGGAAGCGGTCGTAATAACTTTATCAAGCGTTTCGAGTAGCAAAATCTGCCGAGATAACGCGCGCGTGCGAGGCGACGCTTCGCGACGTCGCCGGCGCGGCGCAGCGTTTCGGCGCTGGGATGTTCTCCAAGGACAATCTCTCGAAGGGACGAGGAGAAAGGGACGCGAAGGGCGGGGGGAACGCGTTCTCACTCTCTGCACAGCGAGTGAAATAATCTTGCCGATCTGGGCGCGCAGCTCTCGCCAATATTCGCCCGGGTTCGCTCCCTTTCCCGTCCTCCTTCTCCCCCCCCTCCCGCCCCTCCGCTGGCAGCGTTCGGCTGCTCTCGTCCGTTTCCTGCGAACCCGTCGACTTTTATCGGTACGTCGTGGCGTCGCGTTTCCATCCCGGAGTAACAAGTTTCACGGACCAATGGATCTGCAGTCGAAATTAAATTGCGCTCCGGGGAGGGTTGACGATTACTCACTTTCTGCGCGATACTCCGCGCGCGACCGTCGCCTGTCGATAATTGAGTATCGGTTTTTCCACGGTAATGACGGCGGCCTGGAGCAGCGTGTGCCGCCGAATAATTATGCCTGCAACGAGTCCACGAGTCTCGCGTAATTCGATCGACGTCCCGCCGCCCCCTCCCCCCTGCCTGCGGATCGAGAAAGAATCCCGCGCAGAACGCTTTGTCCGGCCGCGAGGATTCGCGAGCAGAAAAATAGAACGTACATCGAGAGAGAGAGAGAGAGAGAGGGAGAGCAGCGCTCTCGACACGCGCTGGGACTTCAAACGACGTCGTCGAGTGTAACTTTGCGGTGTTATTTGACGTCCCATTAAAAATTGTCGCGACAGATCGCAGAGAGGGGTCGTTCGGGGGGCAGTTGATCGACAGGCAGTCGCCGAGCCGGCGCGCTTTAACTTTAATCGCAATCGAGCTTTTATCGAGACACACGCGCGTTATCGTTGCTATCGTCGTCATCGGCGATAGCACTCCGACGACGACGACGGCACTTGTTGCTCGTTTATAGTTTTCGCGCAAGCGATTGTTCGAAGCGAGCACCGACGGAGAAGACGCGTATCCAGAGCGTGAAGCGCTTGTTTCCGTCTCGCGCGGGGACGCGCCGTCGCTTCGCGCTATTCCGCAAACCGCATTAATACGACAGTCGCGATCGCGAGCACGACGCTCGCATTCGACGAAATTGCGGTGCAATTTTCTTTTAGAACAATACACTCCCTCGGACGCGACATTATTGATATTACCGCGCTCGCGTATTCCCGCAATCCGACCGCAAAACGTCCGCGATGCGACCGAATCGGCATTTTTTTTTCTTTACACCGCAAGCAGCCGGCCGTTAAATTGGCCGCGGCGGTAAATTACGGGCGAAATTATAGGCAAGAAGTCTCCTTCGGGCTTGAATCACCGCGCGAGCATCGCGATAAAAATAGTCCAGAGAGAGAAAGAGGGGGCAGGTGGAATCGTCTCTCCCTCTTTTTATCCGTAACGATAATACACAACGTCAGTTTTGAAACTTTACGAACGCGCCGGCCCGTCCTGCGAGCAACACGAGCAAGGCAAGGCCTCGTGAAGAATCCGCGCGCCATCGCCAAATTCGCACGAGTCATTCTTCATTTTCACCTTCCTCGATTTTACATCTTCATCTTTGTCCGATTATAATCGCGTCCAATTGTCTACAGGGATAATTTCGCGAGGACGACGAGGACGCGCGCAACGTTTACATGTAAATCGTTTACAATCGAGCTCATGTGAGATCCAGTTCGCTCAGTAATTGCCCAACGAGACCGTCGAGAACGTCCCCTTCCCCTCTCCCCGTCCTCTTTCGGCGTCCCTTCCGGCTTTTAGGACTTTATTTTCCGCGAGCCGAGTGCGCCGCCGATCGCGCACCGTAAGAACGTAAGCATTTCGCCGAGGGCTTTTGTCTCGTCGGCTCTTTGTTTCCCGTCAACGAATGTCTCTCGGCGGGTCAATGAATCGGCCCGCCGCGCCGCGTCGCGTCGTCGCGCCGCCGCGTTCCCGATGCATCGAACGAGACGCATTTCCACCGGCGGCGCGGCGCGGCGCATTGTTCGAGAGTTTGCGACTTCGTGCCGACACGGAGCCCGCCATCGCGCGCGCACCTGCGTGCGCGTTTGTCATTTGCGCGCAGCACAATGTGGAAAATAAATTGACTCGGTGGAAGGAAGAGAGAGAGAGGAACGCCCAGGGCGGCGGGAAAAAATCGTCGTCACAGGCGGATGCGGATGGGGGGCGGAGGGGAGGGGGTTGTTGCAGGGTGGTGGGTTCACGCGACAATTTTACATCGAACCGAGATTTTTAACCGCGCATTAGTCGCGTGTTATCACCGCGTGTTATATTCGCAGCTGTCCGCAGCTGCGAGATGACGAGTGTAACGAAACAGTCGTGTCTCTTTCTTGCGCGACGGATTGCGCCGAGGAATGCCGGATAATATTTACGGCGCAGTCGGACAGAGTTGATCGCTTCGTGAGTACTTCGACCGCTCTAACGACGCGCGCGCGCGTGCGCGTGCGTGCGTGCGTGCCTGTGTGCGTTAATAAGAACGGCGTTGCGTAGGTGCTCACGCTCGCGTGGAATTCGTCCGGCGAGACTCCGCTCGTGGACATTGACGTAATCGTGCCCCAGTTGCGCGTTATTACGCAAACGTGTTGTTGTCGAATCGCGGCTGCATCTTTCTCCCGTTGTATGCCCGACAAGTGCGCGGCCGAGAGAGAGAGAGAGAGAGAGAGAGAGAGAGAGGGAGAGAGAGAGAGGGAGGTCGATTCGTCACTCGCTCTCGCGAGTTCTCTCTCGTCTCTTTGTCCACGTCGCGATCTCTCGACACTTGCGCCATTGCGACAGAGAGGCATCCTGCTTCTCACGGGCGACCTCGGCGCGTTGACTCGCTCGAACGAGTCAACGACAGAGAGGGAGAGAGAGAGAGAGGGGAAGGACATGGAAATGACGATGATCAATGTAAACCCTCTGCCCGCTATAATCGCGCGTTCTTCTTTGGTTTCAGGAGATGATGGTGCCACTCACGCCTCTGACGGCGATCGCGCAGACACCGCGGAAGGAGCTCCAAGAGTCCAAGTTCTCCTTCACCCTTCCGCCGAGGGTAAGAATCGATCGATTTATTATTTATGTACTCTCGTCTTATTAGCCGGCGCGTTTATCGCGCGGATGAAAATGGCAAACGGCGGCGGCGGGGTGTGCGTTCGCCACGCTGAAAGAGAGCTCTGACATTCACGGCTTCGTGAATTTTCTCTCGTCGCTGGCCGCGACCGATAATCCCATAATCTACGCCTTCGCGACACTCGGCGTCTAAAAGTAATCTCTTCCTCTGGCGCGCGCGCGTGTGTGTGTGTGAGAGAAACGCGATAAAATACGCGAGCGGGCGAAAACAGGCGGAGACGCCGCGCCGGAGAGCGAGGGATTCGGAAGATAAAAATAAGCGTTTTATTCGATATGAACGAAGCGCGCCGAGGCAAAGTATCGAAATTATCGCGGGCGCGCGCGGCAACGATGAACACACACACACACACACACACACACACACACGCACACACACGCACACGTTCGCACCGATCGCCGGCGACGCGTTTCGAATAATTCGGAGGACTAACACTGCGGCGGCCGGGCGCTGAGTACGTGTTCTCGATGACCACAGCGATCATCGGTGTGACAATTGATAGCTACGCTCCGACGAGTATGGCTCGTGGTTGAAAGCGAGCCAAGCATGCTCGTTACACTCGTGAGAACGTTTCAATCCGAGGGCTTCGTTATCGAGAACGCGCGCGCGCATGAGAGCGAGCGTCGGCCGCGCGATAGACAAGCCGGATTTTTCGCGAGAACTGAGCGCGAAACGCGAGATTGACTTTTCGCGCGCTCGCCGCCGCGTCGGCCGCGCGAAACGCGCGTCTCCCGTGAAACGCGCGCGATAACTCGCGAGCGCGATATCGATCGCCGTAGCGACATTTCGGATTGTGTCGTTCGTGCCACTTGGCACGGTGTCAAGCTTTCGTTCGTGCGATTGTGTGCGTGTCGCGCGCGAACGCACGTAGCCCCGTGCGTGTGCGAACGACAGCTGGTTGCGTCGTGAGAGGGAGAGAGAGAGAGAGAGAGAGAGAGGAGCGTCGCGTAACGTCTTATTTACGCGAATTAGCATTTTACGAGTCGGAGATGCGAGCGCTAATCTCGCGTTAAATCGCGACGATAACAATGATGTACCGCGTAGATTCGCGATAACGCTCTCTCGCAGAGGTGCGAGCGAGAAACATCCGCGCGCGCGCGTTTATTAGCTCCGGAGTTGCCGCCGCGCACGAAGAAGATAAGGCGTCGTGTCTAATTGGTCGCGTGCGTAGCACGTTTAATCGCGCGCGTCTTACAACTCCGGCGTGGTGTATTGCTGTTCAATTTAAATTCGGACAACGCGACCCAACGCGGATTCGGACGCGCCATTTTCAAGCACCGCCGCGAAATGATTGGTTTCGACACGTTTGCCGCGCGCGCGCGCGCGCGCGCGTTCGATCGATCGTCTAATTGATTATTGGAATTAACAGTCGGCTCTCGCAGTCGTTGAAACACGGGGGGTCCCCTCGCCATTTTGAAACGTTTGATACCGACAGGCGAGTAATTCCGGAGCGATAATGTCGGGCGAATGGGAAATGTCTCGGATCGCATTAATTCGAGCTAGGTCTCGTGCTACTTGGCAGCGTATCAAGCGTTCGCCGCTCTCAAAAGCTGCAGCAGCGGCCATAACGCCGCCGACGGCCGGCAGGCAGGCAGGGTCGACGACAGGGTTGGAGCAGGTCGGGCGAAGAAAGAGAGAAAGAGAGAAAGAGAGAGAGAGAGAGAGTGAGAGGAGGGCTCGTAAAAGCACCGGTTTAATTCGGGGTGTTCTTCTTAGCCGACGTCCTTTATGCGGTGACACTTGTCTGACGTTGAAAACTGTCCGCAGCTTGACCGCTTTGCGCGCGTCTGTGCGAGCGCGCAAAGCGGCCAAAGTTAATCCGAGCGCGCGGACCGGTAAATACCACCGCGATATAATATCGATTCAAAGAGAGATCGTCGTCTGCTGCGTCGTTAGCGCCGGCCATCGTCTTTTGCAAGTCGCGTTCGCGACTTTTATTTCGTAACGATCGCCCGGTGAGAAACGCGAGAAGATCCGCGTCGAGTCTATTTTTAAGGGAGGAGGAAAGGAAAAAGAAGAAAAACAAAGGAGCGCGCCGCACATTTTTTTTAAATTATTTCACGGAACATTTGCGTCGAATCTATCTTGCCGGGCGAGGAAGGGCACCACGTCTTGGATTGATCGCCGCGAGAGAGAAGATCGCGCGGGCATAAACGCGATGGGGACTCCTCGTCGTCATCGAAACCGGCGCGGTCGGTCGATATTAATCGGGCAAAAATCAGCCGACAGCCTCGCCGCCGATTTCGCCTCTAATTTATGCGCGTTATTTGTCAGTCGATCTCTCTCTCTCTCTCTCTCTCTCTCTCTCTCTCGGCCTCGCGCACTTTTATCGGCGCGACTTTCGTCGCGCGACTCTGCGCGCGCGTCCGTCGCTTGTCACGCCGCATCGATCTACGACGAAGCGTTAGCGACCGCATTGCGTATTATGAATCCGTTTCCCCCTCGTCCCCCCGCCTCCCCTCTCCCGCCGCTCGCTGCCGTTTTCCGGCCGCGCGGACGAAACCGCGGGTGGTTGATCGTCGGGGAGAAAGAGCGCGGGGGAAAAAGCTTGGCGTGAGAGACGAGAGACAGCGGGACGAGGGAGGGAGGGAGGGAGGGAGGGGGGCAGGAGGGAGGCACAGAGAGAGAGGAGACGGAACGCGAAATCGGCCTCGTAAAAGTGGATTAATTCGGACCGCCGTATATATACCGCGTCTCTCTCCGGCGCGGCGCGGGGATCTTTTTTGCGCGAGTAAATTGTAATAACGGCCGAATGCGAAATCGCTGCCGGCGTTTCCCCCTGTCGGGAACGTCGCGAGAATTACTCGCGGACTTAACGGAGTGAAATAGCGCGGTCCGTTCTCGCGGAATTGTAGCGCCGGCATCGGTCGATATCGCCTCTCTCGCAGATGAGAGGGAATCGCGTGTTGCGCGTTAACAGCCGGCGTTTTGCGCGCGATGCGATCGCCGTTGAACGATCTCAAGCAGGTGAGCGAAGGAGGCGGCGGCGTCGTCGTCGTCGTCGTCGTCTCTTCGTCGGCTGCCACTCGCGCGACACGTCGCACTCTCGACAGTGGTTCAATGGCGTTCGTCAGAGCGGCGGTTCATCAGAGGTGCGACGGCGATTTTTTGAAAGTGGTTCGATGACGGACGACGCCATGCCCGACTAGAAATCTATCCCATGGTCCTGATCAGGTTAACCTCATTCGGACACCAGGTCCCAATAAGGTAATACTATCGGGTCCTAGTAAGTCAGGTAACGCAGCATGGATATCTGGACCCTAGTAAGGATTCATAGTCAGGTTCTTATTGAGTTACCTTATGGAATCTTTATTAGTTTTTTTTTCTTTTTTTTCGAATTATGGCTCGCCAAATGATTGCTCGCCACGACTATATTGGATGATGACATTAGAAATAAGAAATGACACGTTGCAAATTCTTTCATGTCATTTCCAAGTAAAAAGATATTTGCATGAAATAATACTTTAGATCGCTCGAGCATACTTGTAAAATGTTTCGGAAAAGAAACATAAAATGAATATTATAAGAGAAACATAAAATGAATATCATAAGATCATAAAGTATCGCAAGACATAAAGTAGCGTTAAAGAGAAAAGTCACGTTAATTTTACAGCTATCTATTGACTGCTGAGAAAAGGATAGTTTCTATAGCATTTTACAAATATATTCAAGTGATCTGAAGTGTTTCTTCAATGCAAACATCTTTATATTTGGAAACGACACCCAAAAATTGTTTCGTTGAAACGTTGATGATGCAAATCATATTAGATACAATGAATGAGATCCCGGCAAGGACCTGATTAACCGGACCATATTATATCATACATTAAGGTCCTAATGAGGTGGACCCAATCATTGTAACCTTATAAAGGTCTTCCTTACTCATTCGTCGTTAGAACATTACAAGGACTGACTTACCTAGTATTACCTTTCGTTCACCCTGTTAGGTTTTTATCAATGTTAGGTGAACCTGATCAAAATTTCTCGCGGTCGGGTGGCGGCGCGCAGGCGCTTTCACACCACCACCATCATACCTCGACGAACTGTCGGCGGACCTCATCGAGCAACTATCTGACCACTTTCGAACGGCGAGCGAGCGCTCCGTGGTGTCATTTGTTTCGACTTAGAGCCCGCGTCCCGCTTAATTACCCGCGTCTGGCTGTACACTCGCTCGTCCACTGTACAACCGCCTTTAACTGTGTCTGCATTGTAATGGCGATAACGCGCGTATCGCTGCGTTAATAGCGCGTCCGCCGCGCCGGCGGCTGTCGTTAATTCGAGTTTATTACACACGCGTCACCAGGTGTATTTACGGCGCGAGGAAGAGACGCGCGCGTTCGCTTTTATCCGCGGCGCGGCAGTCGCCCGGACGGAAACGACGACGACGACGACGACGTCGTCGCTTCGCTGCCGCGGCTCGAAGACCGCCGAGTGCGAAACCGCGCGATAAATTTCCATTATGCCCGGCGGGGTGGGTTGGCGGGCGGGACGGCCGGGGGCGGGGGAGTCTCGTTGTAAATTACTCGATGCGGAAACAAGTAGCGGAGAGACAAAGTATACACTCGCGCGGTGCGGCACCCTTTACTAATTTCCCCGGATCCGTTTAATTTGCCGACACCACCTCCGCCCCGGCTCCTTCGTCCTTTCGCGGCTTCAGCAGCCTCGAATCTTCGGCGTTAGGCGCCATAAATCGCGAAATGCGCCCGCGGATTACGTCCGCCAACGCGGACTCGCGTGCGCGTGCGAGCGGAATTTTCCGGAAACTGCCGCCGCCGCCGCCGCGCCGATCCGGCGGCTCCGATAACACGTGGAACGTAGTAAATTCCGCCAGAAACGACAAACCGAGTCGTCCGAGACAGAAACGTCCCCGCGCTCCGTCGTCGATCGGCTAGCGATAAGCCGAGCGCGATCGCGCGAGTCGCTCGCGTGCGCATGCGAGCCGGGAGTTCCCCCGGGGTCACGCGCGTGGAAAATGCACTCGCGAGTCGCCAATGAGAATGTTTTCTGTTGCAGTTGCCGGACTTCAACACGATGGAGCTGCACAAACAACGTGAGTAAAACTTTTTTTTCTACCCACCTTTTCAACTTTCCGCCCGGCATCGCGTCGGAGAAGACGCGGATGGATCGCCAGTGAATGAAATATGTGCGATCGGCATTGAGAATGCATCAACGAGCATTTCGGCGAGTGTTACCTCTCCGCATGTCTTGCAACATGGCGCCGTAATGAGCGCTCTGGCGCGTCCGTGCAATCAGCACGCGCGCGTCCGCGTTATTCTTGCCCTCGTGCGAAATTGCCAGTTATGCGCGTCTCGGAATCATTAACGATTGTTGCAACGCGTTACCGCAAACCGGACGGGCAAGAAGTTCTACGGCCGACTTTATATTTTCACAGCTCCCAAGTTTTATCCGACGCTCTCGGCGCTCGGCCCGAGAGAGAGAGAGAGAGAGAGAGAGAGAGAGAGAGAGAGAGAGAGAGAGAGAGAGAGAGCAAGGATATTTCATATTTACCGCGACGATAATTTCTCTCGCGATGAAACACGCGCGCGCGTTTATTGTACGGGAATACAAAATATAGGATTAAGCGCGTCGCCGTGGCGAGCATAATTTTCGGAAAGCCGGTCGCGGCCGCGTTTTGACGGCGATTAAAGCGATACCGCGGCGCGCAATATCGCTCGGAACGATGTTTTAAAGTCACGCGGCGTCGCGCACGCTCGAATGGATATTAATCGGCGCGTCTGTAATTCGCGTATATCGATATATGGCAGTCACGGGTCGATGCGAACGGGCTTGCACGCTATATATCCGCTTAACGAAATGTTTTCGAGAGGAAAAAAAGAGAGAGAGAAAACAGAGAGAGAGAGAGAGAGAGAGAGAGAGAGAGAGAGAGAGAACATCCGCAGACGCGGCGAAGCGAGCGACAACGCCGAGCGGCGTAAAAACCTGTGGATTCGCCCGCGTATGTGCACACACGAATCCGCAAAAACCCCCCGCGATCGTCGATTTTGCGGGCACGATTTCATGAATCAACCATCCGTCTGTCCGTCCGTCCGTTCGTTCGTTCGTTCGTTCGTTCGTTCGTTCGTTCGTTCGTTCGGCCGCACGAAATGCGCGGTTGTTTATCGGCTCGCGCGACTCATTATTTATCGCGGACTCGCGCTCGTATCTGCTCGCGCTTAATACCGTTATCAGACTTTTTCCTTCTCTTTTCCTCGCTTCTTTTTGTCGGCCATGCCAGCGAAGATGCGTTTTCACGAGCTACCTCGCTCGGGAGAGTTTTTGCACTCGTGATCGCTCGTTTATCGCGCGAGGATTTCAGCCGCGCAACGGCAGTTTCTCTTCCTGCGGTTGTTATTATTATCGTCATCGAGATCATTCGCAAAACGTCATTTTCGGGGAGACCCTCGGGGCGCGCGATTTTTAATATTTTACGAGATAGAGAGAGAGAGAGAGAGAGAGGAGAGAGAGAGAGAGAGAAAACGCGCGCAAACTCTGTCCCGAGTGTACGTTTTGTTCGAGCGCGCCGCGGCTATTTGTCGATGCTCCACGACCCGAGGAGCAATTTTTCGCGTATAAATTGTGTCATCAGGGTAATAACGGAATTTTCACGAGGAGGTGTCTCTCTTCGCGTTAGCGGCTGCCCCGCGACAAACGGCACGCGTGCGCGCACGCGCGCGCGCGAGCGATAAAAGTACAACCGCGGAAACTTGAAAGCGTAATATGCGTTTCGAGCGTTTAAATATTTGACATCTCCTTCTCGCCAAGCCGAGCGGAAGCTTTCCGCCGTAATACTCTTTTGCACGTTAAACCCGACGTTCTTCGTACACACGAAAACCCATGGGACACGTTATTATTGCGCAGTAAGAGCGTACGATGGGGGCAGGAAGGGGAAGGGAGGGGGGAGGGCAAATTAGCGGTACGCCGTTAATACCGTTCGCGCAAATGACCGACACGATTTTTCGTTGAACCGTGCGATCTGTTTACGGCCGAGAATTAATTACAAACCCCGTCGAGCTTCATTCATTACAATGAATAATAAACGAGTGCACTTGTTTAATCGGCGAAATTAATTAGCACGGAATCGATGGTCGCGCGCGCGCGCGCTCGTGTATGGCGTACGTACGCGAGACTAGCTGTGTTGTAACGTGCAGGGGGAGGGGGGTGAAAGTCGAGGCAAATTTTCCACGATCGTCTCTCGCAGCCGCGAGCTCGTACAATTGCTGCAAGAGAGCCACCATAACGGCCAAGGGAGGCAGGGAGGGAGGTAAGGGAGAGGAAAAAAGAATACCTGTGGATTCGTCGATATTCCGGCAGTTCTAAACGAACGGGGCGGAAAGGGTTACCGTTTCATGAATTAACCATTTCGCCCCTGCCCCACCCCTCGTCGTTTCCTACCCGATGCTCGAATACAGTGGCCACTTTACAACGGCTATTATCGGGGTTACAACCACCACCACTACCATCGCCGCCGCCGCCGCCGCCGTCGCCTCTCCGCCTGCACCGCCACCCCCGCGCCGCGATCGGCGGTCGGGCGGGACGGATTTGCTTCTCGTTGAGTAAATTTGAACTAGCTCGCCGCGATAAGCCTATTTCGCGCCCCTTACGCGTAATGCGCATTGTGCGAAAATCGCGACTCGAAAGGGTTGCCGAAACGCGGCATTGTGCGGCAACGTTGAGAGATGGGACGCTTTGTCTCTGTGTCTCTCTCTCTCTCTCTCTCTCTCTCTCTCTCTCTCTCTCTCTCTCTCTCTTTGTTTTATAAAAGTATAAGTAGAGAAATACATCGTTATCAGGCCATTAACGGCCGCGATTGTTACCCTCCGAGGTGGGGAACGGCGCGAATTAGGCAGCCACTGAAAATGGTGTCAACTTTCCAATCGTCGCACGGGGAATGGTCGAGTCGTTCGTACAAAGTCCGAGGACGAGTCGAGTTTTTCGTGATAGTAACGCGCGCGCGCGCGCGTAGTTTACTATTTCGAGCAAGTCTTTCCCCCATCTTGCCCCCTCTCTTTTCTTTTTATTTCGTCATCAGAAATAAAGCAATCAATTGCATTTTATCGCAATTGAAACGCACGGTCGGTCGCCGGGTGTCGGCGGTGGAGATTCCGAAAGGGCGCGGGACATATATATATATATATATATATATATATATACACGCGTCACATCCGCCAACGAGGACGCCCACGCGCGCATCTCTCGCACGGTGGAATTTCGCAGAACGGATATCGCGCAGCACCCGCGGCGCAGTTGCGCGACTTATCAATTTATTTCTCTCCGGAATCGCGAAGGTCGACAGTTGGCCGTTAACGAGCTCCGCTGCATCTTCCGCGAACTGCAACCGGATTCGCCGGAGGACTCATTCGTGCGAATCGCTTCTGAGCGCCACGGGTAAGAGAAGGAGAGGAGATGGAGAAAGAGAGAGAGAGAGAGAGAAAAGAGAGAGGGAATCATCTATAATCGGAAGCGGTCGCGTTCCTTGGGAATAGATTCGACGCGGGAGGTACACACTCTTGGCAGGAAAGTCGGGAAACAGCGCGGCGACCTGACCTTTCGCCGGGACCTGATCGGCAGTTGCTCGTCGTCTCTCTCTCTCTCTCTCTCTCTCTCTCTCTCTCTCTCTCTCTCTCTCTCTCTCTCTTTCCCTCTCCCTCCCTCCCTCTCTTCTTTCCCTGCTTCTCTGGCCCTCTTTCGTCACTTTTTTCTTCTCCGTCACGCTACCGAATATTGATGAGGCGTAACGAGGAACGAGAGCGGGTGCTAAGTCGTGAGGGGAGATTTTTATCAATTTTCCGGAAACGAGGCATTTCCGAGAGATAGCCGTCGCAAATTTTACGCCCGCGAGCAGCAGCCCGCCCACGCGCGGGGCCGCTCTCCCGGCCTGAACTTTCGTATTTCAATCTATCGTCGGGGACAGCCGATGGGCTTTGACCCGGCCTGTACCTTGACGCTCCATTGAGCAAATTAATGAGGACCGCGCGCGACATTATTGAGCCACGCAGGCGCACACGTGTAACATCGTGCTACGTAATACCGTTGTAATATCGTGATCTGTAAGCCCGGCGAACAATATTAACGTTACGCAACGCACATTGCGCAACATTGTATACATATATATATATATATATATATATATATATATATATAAAATTATATATATGACGCCTACGAGGGTCAACGAGGGAGAACGCGCGGAAAACGCCCACACGTGCACGCGAGGATCAATCTTAATTTTTCGCGGAGGCCCTGCGATTAATTCAACGCCCGGTTTTTCGCCCAATTAAAGCCTTCCGCTTTCCCGTCTCCCCCGCCGCCGTCAGGTTCGGAATTTTTTTTATAAAAAAGAAGAGAGAGAGAGAGAGAGAGAGAGAGAATAACACGTGCAAAAAAATTCATCGCAAATCCGCGGACTGTCACAGCGCGCTGCCATGCCGGAGAGAGCGGCCTTGCTCCGAAAGTTCCGAAAAGTTTCTCCTCAATAAATAAGAAACCTCCGCCAGGCGGGCGAAGGACGAGAGAGAGAGAGAGAGAGAGAGGGAGGGAGGGAGGGGACTTGATCCCGCGAAGCGCGTCGCATCTTGATTAACGCGAGAGAGGCGAAGGACTCGAGGTCGGAGCGGGCTGATTAAGAGAGGAAGGGGGCCGTTAAACGCGCCACGGGAGGGGGGGGATAGTTCCGACACGCGTGCAAACCGCCCACGCCCACGTCCGCGCGACGCACGATGCTCTCGTCCACCTGCGCGCACGCGCTGTGAACCTTCTCTGTGTACCGTCTACCTTCGCCCGCTCGAGAATGCGTGTTAATGAGCATGACCGGCGCGACCTTTGACGAATCACCCGACGTCCGGCCACGCGCGCTTCGCGAGCGGGGATGAACGTAACTCGGTCCACCGGCGCAAGTTATCGCGAGGAGTTCTCCTGTGTGAGGAGAAGGAAAGTTGGGAATTATAAAGAGAGAGACGGTCTAACGTCTCCGGATTTCGCGGAATCTGCCGAGAACTCTCTCTCTCTCTCTCTCTCTCGCGTTCCCGACGCGCAAGAGGAAGAGAACTCGAATCGAGCATCCGGTAATCGGTGCCTCCGTGTTGGAGAGATCGGGATTTCCCCCTCGTCTTGGGGAAGCCTCGGGGAGACGAAATCTCCCTCTCTCGCACGGTGGATCGAATTTCCCACGCCGCTGTTTTCATCCTGCCGCGCACTCTGCCGTGTCGCGTGTCGGAGAAGCCGGAGAGGTCGCGATATATCGGCGAATTACGCGCGAATCGTAAAAGCCGAATCGTAATATCCGATAAAAGCGCGTTTTCTCGGCGAATGCGCGCCGCGCGACGAGAACGGGATTACGATGAATTGCGGCCTCCGTGGAGTCATCTCGAAATCCAGGAACGGACGTCGATCAATGTCGCGCGTTGCGCTGCCTCGTGCGCTCGCGAGCTGCCTGATAAAGAGCTTCGGTTTCCGATTCCGTGACGCACTCGCGCGCGTCCACGCACGCTCTGAACGCGGGCAAAGGGCGCGAGCGAGGGGCGAGGGGGGTTGGTCCGTGGCGATCGTGAGCACGAGGGAGTTCTGACGTTGTAACAAATAACCCTCCGTCCTCGCAAGCAAACTTCGCTTCTCTTCGTCCTGCGCAAAGGTCATTCTCCTTTCGCTCCTACTCGCTGTCCTCCTCCTCCCTTCATCTTCTCTGTCGCGCGCCCTTCATCCCTCTTTAACCCCGTCTTTCTCTATTTTCGCTGTCTCTTTGCGCCTTTTTCTCCTCTCCCCCTCCCCCCCCCCTCTCTCTCTCTCTCTCTCTCTCTCTCTCTGGCCCTCTCTCTTCGCTCTCGTCATCCGCAAAACTCTTTCACCCTTCGCGTTTATCCGTCTTCCTCCTCTGTCTTGCTCACTTCCTGGTCTCTCGCAGCCACCCTCCGTCCTCGCTTCCTCCCTTTCTCCATCTCTTTCTATTCCTGCTGTTGCTACTACTGCTGCTGCTGCTGCTGCTGCTGCTGCTACTGCTGTTGCTCTTCCTCCCTCGCCGCGCGGCTTCCGCCGTCCGCGATACGTCGAGTAGAGGATGAGCGAGGGCGATGAGATGAGGAGGTTGGTTGGTTTCCATGGAGACCAACCAGCTTGCACCGGCATCCCGGTGGAACCGCCGACGCGTCTATCGCCGACGCTTTCTCTCTCCCTCTCCCTCCCCCCCTCTCTCTCTCTCTCTCTCTCTCGCGCGCGCGCGCGCGCGCGATCCGATGCGGGACACGGTGGTAACCGGTGCGACGCGACGCGGCAACGAAACCAGACCACACGCGGAATCTGGCGCTTCTGAATTTCATGGGGCGCCGCGGGGATGGCGCCGTCTATTTTCGAACGTTTTGCGGCGGTTATTTCGCCTCTCGGGGAGAGAGATACGTGTTCAGATACGGCATCGCCGTAGTCGCAGGGATCGGTTAACGGATGATGAAAATATTTGGGATTGGCGCGCGTGCACGTAAAAATACAATTCCCTACGCTGTGTTGTATCTTCACCGTGGGTGCCGCGAGTGCGGAGAGTAATTGACCGTTATCCGTCGCGGATAAACGGCTACGGGGGATATTACTGAGTCGCGCGCGCGACTCACGGGTTATCGCCGGAGTGTGCAGATAACGCGCGCGCGGATGTCACGCCGTTTGTCGGACGTCGGAGGATGAATTAACGGGGACGCCGATCGTCCCCACCCCCGATATATCGATCGTTCTTCGATCACGATCACGTGCTTGAAATGCGCAGATCTGCGAATAGAGACCCGCGCGCGCAAGTGTCTCGTCGGGTCGGGGAATAACCGGGAGACATCGTCGCGAAGCCATCGGGGGGAAAGGGTGGTTACCGCGTTTAACTCGCTTGCCCATCATCACTGCGGCGGGGATCGCTTTCCCTCGATTGCGCATCTCCGCCGCATCACTTTCACGAAGACACGTTTTTGCGCGCCCTTCAATCTTTTTCTTCCTCCTCGCGAGCGAGATCATCGAAAGTATATAAGCGCTCTCGAATACCCCCATGGAAGACCTCGTAAATGCGCGTTCACGGATCGCCGTCGCACGTCGAGGGAGCGGGAGAAGGAGATGGAGACAGAAAGAGAGAGAGAGAGAGAGAGAGCCGGTCGGCTCTTCGCTCTTTATAGACTCGTCCGCCGGATGATAATCGTAATAATTATCCAACGGACGCGGAGACGCGTCGTGACGGCTACCGCGACGGGGAATTTCAGGCTTGCGGCAGTAACTCCGCACTGCCACCGTCACCACCGCGCGGCAATTCCCGTAACATTAATTATTGAAATCGCCGTCGGCGCGCAGCGTTCCATCCAACCATCTCCGACCCAGTCCCCCTCCCCCGCCGCCAGCGCCTCTTCCTCTTCCCTTCTCGCGTCATCCTTTCCCACCCTGCAGTTCGCTGCTGCAGTCACCTCGGCCGCGATCTAGAACTTCTCCCCTACCCTGATCTCGCTTATCCTTCGCGAGACCGTCGTCCCTCTCTGCTTCCTCGCCTCTTGCATTTCTCCGTCTCCTCAGCCTCGTTTTCTAGCTCGTAGGAAGTCCCTTGGGCTAACTTCGCCGAGGAGCAACCTAGAGACTGCGCCCGCTTAATATTCAATCACTTGGATCCCGTTTCGCTCTTGCTCTCTTTTCCCCCTTCTCTCTCTCTCTCTCTCTCTCTCTCTCTCTCTCTCTCTCTCTCCCCCTCCCTTCGCCTCTCGCAAACGATCGGGATGACGGGAAGCAACCAAGGTAGATTGACCCTAGTCAGATCCGAGAAGTACTAACAGTATCCCGCTAGATTTTGCTTGTACGATCAGATAGGATATCGTATGTCAGATAGGAGATTTGGCTGCATTTCTCAGGGATGATAAATTGCCTCGCGAAGGCTTCTTGCAGAATTTATGTTCCATTTATGACGTTCCCGCTTTACACTTATTTTCTACTTTATTCAGTGCACAGTCTTCGCGTCGAAGGAGAGAGCGTTTGTGCATTTTGTGATAATTCTCCAGTTGAAATTTTAACTCCACGCTGAAAAGCGATTGTGTGAATTACATTATTAGCACATCGCTTACTGAAGTCAGAAATAAAGATTTAATGTAGAGAGACAGAGAGCGCGCGCGAGAGAGAGAGAGAGAGAGAGAGGGAGGCGGGGGGGGGGGGGGGGGAAGAGAGAGAGTTATGAGATAATGGAATATTAAATAATTCTGGAATAAATACTTCTTCGTGCCTCGGCATGGAGAGAATAAAAGGCAACGGGTGACTATTTATAGAATCAAAGTAGGACATCGGTCTGTACAGAGTTTTACCTTCTTCATGGATCCCTCAAATTAAACGGTATTTGCAGGATTAATGTAGAAACAACATTTCGAGTCGGAAGAACTTGGAGCTCGAACTCGATCGAGCAGTCTAGCGCGGTTTCTCATATCGCTGGCGATCTGTCCGATGCTTCGTTGCGTCGCTCACGTTTTATCGTACCGCTCGAACCGGACATTGTCGGGCTGGTTGTTGCTTTTCCCTTCGTTATTATGTATTTCGCGATGGGAATTCGCGACAAGTCAGAGAAACGCGCGAGACGAGACGACGGCACGACCGTGCGCGCGCATGTGTGTGTGTGTGTGTGTGTACGCGATATACACACGCAAGTGTTTTAAATCAATATTTTGGATGGCTCACGGCGACGCGATTCGAATTTCCGGATGGAAAAACGTTGATTGGCCGACGGGAAAATGTAGCGGAAAATGAACGGCGCGGCCGTATGCTCTTTGTCAAACCGAATTTATCGCGGAAAATGATACATCCGCGTTATCGAAGTCGGTGCAGCCGCCGCCGCCGTCGCCGCCGCCGTCGCTTCGGAATCAAGTTCCACTGCAATTTTTGCGCGACGCGAATTCAAGACGCGATATATATATATATACCGCGACGGCGTGGCACCGCGCGCGAAAACGATCTCGCGGTTGACGCGCTTTGCTCTCTTTCTCTCTCTCTCTCTCTCTCTCTCTCTCTCTCTCTCTCTCTCTCCCCCCCCTCTCTCTTTCTGTCTGTCTTTCTCCTCTCCCTCACCCGCGAGATAACATCTGAAGAGACCGGGTCTCAGATGAAGGGGCCGCGCGTCACGTTCCCGCGCGGAGATGTCGGAATTATCGGCGCGAATAAATCATTGATCTCCATTACACGGTATCTATCATCAATCTAACGTTGTAGCGTTTAATACAGTCGAGCAAATGGTTCCTGCACACAATATCAGATTACGCTGGCATAACTGCTCACTGAACTTCAAGGTAGTTAATCTCTCCCTTCGCTCTCCCCCTTCTCTCTCTCTCTCTCTCTCTCTCTCTCTCTCTCTCTGTCTCTGTCTTTCTCACAGGCAGGGTAATAATTATCGTCCGCTCTGTAATTTAACTTTGATCGGAGCGTACTCTCGCGGAGCGGAAATAGTCGCCGGAGGGGGGAGGAGGAGCGTCGGATGTCACACGCGGAGGGAGAGATTTCGCGGACTGTGCCGAATTTTCGGCGAGCGCTCAAACACACACATATACACACAGGTGTGCAGCTGCATCTCGCGTGTGACGCCCAGTTGGGGACCGTCGTCGCGGATCTGTAACTTACTCCTTCTTGCCAGGCGACTGTCATCGCCGTAACGACGGGGGAGAGATAAGCAAATGCGACGGAATGTGGGCCACAGACCGTCGGGAGCAGAATTTAGTAGATTGCGCGCGCAGCGGTCAATATCGGCAAGGTAGACAGACATCGTCAGGTATCGCGGCGATAATTGTCGTTAATTGCCGTGCGCGAGAGAGCGACAGCAGAGACGCCGCCGTCGCGGTGAGCGATCTGATTATCGCAGGGTTAAGTGCCTTACAAAAACACACGCATCTAATCGGACTTTCTAGCGGCGGACACGTTCGATTAATTCTATCCTCGTTTCGACGCGGACGAATCGCCGAAGTTATTCGGCACAAAGCTACTCGCGCGCGCTCGCCGCGCATTGCAGCCGAGCGAGTGTTGCGTTTCTCCCTCTTTTTTTTTCTCCACCCGTTTTTTTTCCGCGAACTCTTTAATTTAACGATGGTGAGGCGAAAATATAACGGAAAACATCGGCGGTTCCCTCTTTCTCTCTCTCTCTCTCTCTCGAGAGAGAGAGAGAGAGAGAGAGAGAGAGAAAGAGGGAGCCCGATGTCGCGACGGCGACATATTCGTTTCGAGAATTCAGAGAAAACGCGGATGATTTATTCGCTAATACTGCCATTACGCGGCGTAATAGATGGAGAGAGAGAGAAAGAGAGAGAGAGAGAGAGAGAGAGAGAGAGAGAGAGAGAGTTTCCTTTATTTGCGCCGCGGCGCTTATGGAACTCGATAAGAAGGCGCGCGTCGGCGCTGTCGGCGCGTAATAATTTTATTCGACGCTCTGCTCTCGCGTGTTTTTAGACGATCGTCCGGACGAGTGCGCGGCGGCGCGCGGAGCAAGAGGGGGTTGGCGGACGGCGAGAGCGCGAT
Source organism: Harpegnathos saltator (assembly GCF_003227715.2). Lineage (NCBI taxonomy): Eukaryota > Metazoa > Arthropoda > Insecta > Hymenoptera > Formicidae > Harpegnathos > Harpegnathos saltator. The sequence goes on along the minus strand of NW_020230438.1, from coordinate 1,012,167 downwards.
CGCAATCTCACCATGTGAAGGCTATTTGACGTTACACGTGGAGACTCGCTTTAACGGCATTACGCTGATAAGCGGTCTCTCCGCGGGAGATCGTTCAATTCCTACAAATTAAAGCACACCACGGCGCCCCCGGTGGGTCCCCGCCTCCTTTGCCTCCTCTTTCTTCCTCCCCCTTGTCCGCTGACGCGGTCGCGCGAGGCTGATATTTTTATTCAAATTCCTCATCAAGCCTCTCGGTCGCTCGCACAAGTGCGCGCCGCGATGATTACGCGCGCTCGGATAATGGCGTAAAATTGCGCGCGTAGCCAGAGAAAGAGCGAGATACAGAAAGACAGACAGAGAGAGAGAGAGAGAGAGCGAGCGAGATAGAGAGAGAGAGAGAGAGAGAGAGAGAGAGAGAGAGAGAGAGACGCGGCGAGTTTTACAGGAGGCTTCGCGCAGCCAATCTGCCGCTACAATGTATTGACGTAAGTGTGTCGATAAACCGCATCTTGCACTTTGTTATTAAGCCGTAAGTGCACAGTGCGTCGCGCTCGCTGCGCTTTTCGATGATGCGCGCGGCCGCTTTCTTAGGGCGTTCCTGCGAACTGTTTCGCGTTAGATATTCGCGCGCGATACATATCATTGTCCTCGCGAGATTTCGACCCGGCTACGACACCGATCTCTCATCCGCCCTCTTTCTCTCCTTCTCCTCCCCCCTCTCTCCCTCTTCCTCTCCCTTTCTCTCAGCTGTGTATCGTATTGTGCTTTTGCCACCATTTTCCGCACGCTTCAGTGTCGAGAACGGCAGCGCCCGGGAGCGCGTTTCTCTCTGTGAATTTTTTTTTCCTCGCAACGGCAGTTCACGCAGCGGCAGGAGCGTTCCCCGCATGTGACCTGGATTCAAGCGACGCGTTTCGACCGGCGCTTTATCAGATGTCCTTGGCAATCAATCCGGAAAACCAGGTTTCATTTATACGCGATTACGTAAACGCGCAGTCGATGTAATTCGGCTACAAGGTCGGCTACGTCGTCGCCATCGTTTATTTACTTGGTGCAAATGTGTATATATATATATATATATATGTATGTAAAACTATAGAACAAATAGTTTCGATTTATCCTGTATGCCAGAGGTCGACGTCGTTGGGGAACGCCGTCGTCGTAATGAATTGTGAGCGCGGTGCGTCGCTTTGCGCGGAAGTTATATTTAACGCGCTTGAACGCCGGCAATCCGCTGCTATTGCTTGCTCACACGCGCTCGCGCGCGCTCTCTCTCTCTCTCTCTCTCTCTCTCTCTCTCTCCTCCCTCTCCGCCCTCCCTCCTTCCCTCTCGAATACGGCGCGTATAATCGCGCAGAAAATAACGGCGTATCAGCGGCCACCGCGGCGATAACAAACGCGCAAGCGAGCGCGATAACGTATTCGCAACATACACAACACGAGCTCGGCAACGGCGAGCTCGCGAGAACTCGCGAGAGCTCGCGAGAGCGCGGCTGCGGGGCCGGTCGTCAATTATCTCGATTAGCATTTGCATCCGCGTCGTTAACAAATTAAGTATGCGTGTAATCGAGTTATACCCTTTTACCCGTTACTTTTTACAACTTGCGGCCGCGTTTTTGCGCAGCGCAGCGCAGCCAAGATCGGCCAAGATTCGCAGTAAGAGACTGACACCACTCACTTATTTACACGCGCGGCTGCGATACCGCCCTCCCCTCCCCCCAACCTCCCCCGCCCGCCGTCGCCGTCGAAAAATCCGCGATGCGTAATTGCGAACAGCGAGGAGACGCGCGGCGGCAGAATCCATCATCGGGCAACACTTCTCGAGCCACGCCGCTACGGCGCCGTCCCGGCAATCTCCTCCGTGCGCGGCGGGCGAGCCGCTTAATGTCACAATTCCGCCATTAATTAGCATCCTGGTCGCTAACCGCGGATATAAATACCGACCGGAAGACTCCGGGGAAAATACCCGCGCGCGCGCGCGTTATAAATAAACATGCACCCGCATGATTACCGAGGCCACGGCGACGGATGCAACGGGGGGAGGGAGGGGGAGGGGAGGGGGGAGGGCAGAGGAACGGGAGAAGAAGGAAGAATTATACGCGCGCTTGGGGGGTTGGCGCGCGCGACGTAAAAAGTCCACGCGTTCTATGCTAATGTAGCTGTGAAGCAATATATGATAATCGCGCGGTTTTCCTCTTCACTGACGATTACACACGAGAGCATCGAGAGGCTCGATCGATTACAATGGCGTCCCTCCCAAGGCCCCCGTTGCTTCCCCCACCTCGCCCCTTCTCCTCCTTCTCCCTTGGCCTCTTCCTTTTCTCCTTCTCTCGGGCCTTTCGATCCTCCGTCGGTAACACCGCGGGATTCCGTCGCGTCCGCACGCGAAATCGGAGATATCGCACGTGCGTTGTTCCGTGCGAGAGTTTATAAAGTCCGAGCTCTGGAATGCGGCAGGAGGGGAAGCGGCGGTGGTGGAGGCGTGCGATCGTCGGCGAGGAGGATCTTTGATCGTCTTTGATCGTCCGCGGGCATCATAAAGTGCGCGTGCACACGCTGCCTTTACGGGATACCTATGACTCTCTCTCTCTCTCTCGCGCGCGCGCGCGCGCGCGAAGCTATAAGTCGGCGTAAGCACCGCGGATCGTTAGATGTCCATCTCTGTTAACGTGCCCTCCGCGCCCCCCTACGCACCGCCCGAGACCCTTTACGACAATGGCACGTCGCGACGCTCCGGTCTCCCCGTCGCCTCCTCTCTCTTTCTCTCTCTTTCCCTCTGCCGAGCGAACTCTCCCGCGAGCGCCCTTCCGGCAAACGTGGAGAAGGTGTTAAGGCTGCGAGCTCATAAAATATTCATACAAGGGCGGCTCGCTGTTCCAACGGTACACGCCGGCGGAGATCGCGCGAGTACAACCGCGTGAGAGAGAGAGAGAGAGAGAGAGAGAGAGAGAGAGAGAGAGAGAGAGAGAGAGAGAGAGAGAGAGAGAGAGGAAGGTAGCTTTTGCCAATTTGGAAAAGACGTCGCGGTT